>NW_012118077.1:898277-924723 GCF_000951035.1 Colobus angolensis palliatus
GGCGCGCCCCGCGTCACCAATGCTGCCGCCAACCTCACCTGGCTCCGCGCGCCGCTGTGGGACAGACGGGAATTTGGCCACGGGCCGCCCCGGCTCCCGCGCCCACCCCGGACTCTCTGGCCTCCGCCTCCCTCTCGCTGCTCCCAAAGAGCGCCAAAAAGTCGCGCTCCGGCTCACGCTCGGAGTGCGGGCACTTTCTTCCTGTAGGGCGCTGTTTCGTCGCGAAATATATTCTTTGTGTGGTTCGCTCACTCGTGCCTGGTTCTCCGAGAGCGCAGCGCGGGCTTTATTCTCAGGGGGTGTGGCGCCTCGCCCCCAAACCCAGCGGCCCAGCCCTCGCTACACAGACCCTTTGTCATTTCATTAGGAAGGGAAAGGGGGACAAATCATAACGCTCAGATTTTACAAAAGCGAAAACAAACGGAGCAGGCACACATCCCCAGAGGCGGGGGTGGGGTGGGGGTGCAAAGTTTCTGGCGCTTCAGGAACTGAAGTACCAGTGAGAAAGGCAGGGTGGTTCACAGCGGGACGCTCATGGACACTTCCCAGACAGGTGAGAGGCGAAATGGGTCCTTTCAAAATTGATCTTAGTCGATAAATATGTCCACTCACTACAGGCTAAATAAATACATTCATACTCACCAGCTGCCTTCTTGGGGGTTTTATCTTTCATAAATGCCCCAATCCTTTATTTCCCTCTAAGAATTTCAGGCAGGGAAATGCTGATCAGTGCAATCTGTTCCCCTTCTTCCACGGAGTTTGCAGGATAAGAGGAACCCTGAGGTACGGTTCCAGATACTTTGGAAAATGGACAAAGCAAATGCAGTTTTATATCTTGATTAAAAAGTGTGCATCTGCACAGGGAAATTACAAGTTTCGATTTAATGCAAGTGTAATAGGAGCACCAGCTGTCCCGTAATTGGAGCCCCACAATAATAAATGCGTGCTTTTATTTAATTTTACGAAGACAATTGTAGTTGATAACGCACACATATGCAGGATCGTCAGTGACAAGCTCATAGCAATTCATGGCTGCTTTCCTGTAATCAACTGCTTCACCCAGAGACAGAGTTCTACATGCTCTGCACAAAGTGCAAAACATTGCAGGAGATATTTAAGCAGCAGTTAGGTTGAAAAGTGGAGTGAATTCTCAGGCTAATTATACTTTTTAATTCTGATGGACTGATCCAAATAGAATTCTCCAGCTAATTTTAGGCAAGAAATCAATCTGTTTGTTAAGTGCAAGATAATAGAGTAGGGTGGTAATGGTTGGGAGGAGAAGACTGGGTACAAACTACCCTTCAAATAATTGAGAAAATACCTGATGGTGTTTGGCAAGTATTGTGAAAGTCATTGGGACAATGCGCAGGGATGGTGTCCGATACTTTGTTATTCTGGGTAGAAACCTAGCATGAGTCAAGAGAGTAGGAGTTTCCAGTTATTTGAGAAAAGGGGGAAAAGACTCTAATTCCTAACCACCTCTTCCCACCTTCCTTCAAATTTGCCGAATTGCCTGAACTGTTGTAAAAGTCAAATGTGTCTGACATACAGGAAGTGACTTTGGCCGTCCAAGATCTACCACAGCAAAAAGTAGGCAGTGTTGGCTACCACACTCAGCTAGAGAGAAGGGCATGGCTGAATTACATAACTTTATACCCAATGATCTAACAAATGAGGAACTGTTATCACAGCGAGTCAACAAAGGAGTCTTTATATTAAACATAACTTGGGTCAACACCCGTTCTCTTACCTCTGTCCACCATTGCAAGCCACATCTCCTGTGGGACATTCGGGGTTTTGCTAATAACACAAAAACTGGCTCAATCTTACTGAATTGCTGAAATAATTGTTTTATTTTAAATTTAAGGCATAAATAGGTCAATTTGCTATTTCTTGGGATACTATAGCTTCAACATTGTCTGTTGCTTTTAATTTCTGGCCAGTGAAAATTGCAGATGATACTTTATTGTTTTCTTTCCCATACTGGAGGGGAAATAAACCTTATAAACAAATTTTAGCCTGGTAAACTGCCTTTGTTTTATCAAGGGTGGCATGACCTCCACAAATGAAGCTAGGCAAATTTCCATGCCACTAGGCCACTGGGGAATGTTGTCAAAGGCCCTAAGAAATTGCTAGTCCCTCCCCTCAGCATTTTAAAAAGGCCCATTTGCTCTCTGGGGTGGACTCACCTTGGAATTACTTTTCCATTTTCGTAGAGTGGTTAGAGCTAGCCAACATTTTCTCTTCTGTTCTCCTCTTTAGGCATAATTGGTGGCATGACCCAGGAAAAATAGGGTTGTGTAGTGACTGATACGCAAGATGAATTCTTACAATAATGTATGTGCATTATAGGCTCGGAATACATATCCCTGTTCCCCCATTGCGTATTGAGATCATCTGAGAACAGCTATCCTGATGGATCTTCAAAAGTCAGTGTCTTGCAACTCGGATTGAAAAATTAAGTCCCTGGCTGAAGAAGAAGAAGGAAGAAGGAAGAAAAAGAAGAAGAAGAAAGAGGTAGTCCCGTCCTTTTCGCCTAGCCAGTCAAATGCAGGTGTGTAAGCAAATGTTTCAGCAAACCTAGGGGACATGCTTTCTCTGCTCTAACTAGGTCTTAATGCTTGAGATGGACACTTACACAAATGTTAAGGCTAGGATTCTGGGTAAGGATGTAGTAACCTCTCAAGTAGCATGTTCTTCCAATAAATATAATTAACTTTGATGCAGGAAAGAATTGTAAAAGTTATGTAATGGTTTAATAAAAGGATTTTTGTACTCCACCACCAAACAAATGTTGCTGTGTTTTTAAAGATATCGGATAGGTGAAAAGTTAAACTCATGCGTGTATCAGTGAACCAGAGTCTTGAGAAGTTTTTGAACTTTCAACATATTCTATCAGAATTATCCTTTTACTCCTCTGCTAAGCCACATAACTCATTCATTATTCTTTGAAACAGACAGTCAGCGTGTACTATTGGACATATGGGCAAGGCCGTGCTATGGACAAAAGGTCAAACATCTCTTTTCTGTTTTGAAATTGTGTAATTATTCTCACTGGCCTATCAACAATAGTATTATTTGCTACTGCTGTGTTCTAGCGATGGCTCCACAGGCTCCAGCCCCACAGCAGTATTTGTGGTAATTCCATAGAGAAGCCTCTGGCCATTTAAGGGTGGTTCAGGAGCTAAAGACACTGATTATTCATTCATTCTTGAAGAGTCTTTTTCATTCAGAGTTGGTAATTTGGACTTTGGGGTTCAACACAAAGGTTCCTACTAAATAAATGGGAAAAAGGTTTAAACAATCAAGTAAATGCTGGCTTCCAAGGTAACCCCTCTGTAAAATGTTATAGACTGTATTCTTACAGAAGAAACTATAAGGCAGTTTAGTAACTAGTTGAATGCAGAAACAATTGCAAGCATAGATAACAAATTGATCAACAATTCTCAGGTTGCAAAGAATATTTCTGAAACTCAGTGTTTTTTTTCACATGGACAAAATTGTCAGAATTATTTGGACATATTCTAATAAATACAGAAGAAAACAGGACAAATATATTTTAAAAAATCCTTCAAAGCGCACCTGGGCCTGATGGATTTACAAGGTGAATTCTCTTCCAAGCCTTTTAAGAACATATTATACAAATTATCCTTGATTATTGAAAAGTATAGTGTATTTCTTAAAATTGCCCTCAAAGGGAAATGTGCTAAGAATGATACAGATAAAATGATACAAAAAGGTAAGAATAATTCAAAAATGGAAGCATGATATAAAAAAGAAAAGCAAGCCCTAGTCTCACTTAGGAATACAATAATTCTAATAGTAATCATTTAATGTAGAACTACTCTAGGCACTATACTAAGTATTTTTCACAAATTGACTCATTTAATTCTCATAACAGTCCTTTTAAGGTAATTATTTTTATGTCCCCATAAAAACAGGAAAACTGAGGCTTGCCCAAAGTAAAAAAGTTATTAGGTAGCAGAACTAGGATTCTGCACTACTTTTCTCTGATGACAGGGCTCATGTTTTAACTACTGCACAGTACTGCATAAAGCTGCTATGAGGTCCAATTGGATTTAAACTCAAACACTTGCTCCATCTAGTATGCCACACTGCCTCTCATTGATGTGGGTATTTTAACAAAAATTCTACAAATACAATAGAGACATGTATTAAAATAACTTTGTCTTGATCAAGTATTGTTTATCCCAGAAATGTAAAGATAATTTCAACAACTATCAATATATTGAAAAATATATGATTATCCCAGTAAATGCCAAAAAAGGCATTTAATAAAATCTAACTCCTGTTTATAGTTAACATCAGGAATAATGAACTATGTCTCTGACATAATAAAAAATATATACTCGAAAAACAAAGAACTAACCACCTACCTATTGATAAAACATTATTTTCCAAAAAGGTGGACTAAAATAAGTGTTTTAATCATTTATAAGTCTAGTGTTTCTGAGGAATCCTTGATTTGGCAATAAGATATAAAAATAGATTAGAAGTAAATATTGTAAAGGAAGAAACTGGAGAATTTTTAAATCAAGACTATTTTTTAAAATCAGTTTTAGGTCCACAGTCCAATTGAAAGGTGAAAAGATTTCTCATATAGCCTGGCCCCAACACATGCACAACCTCTCCAATTATTAACATCCAATTGATGAGCCTACACTGATACATAATTATCATTCAACCAACAGTTTACATTAGAATTCACTGTTGGTGTTAAAAATTCTATGAGTTTGGACAAACGTATAATGACATTATCTACCATTATAATATCATACAGAGTATTTTCAATACCCTAAAAATCAAAGATAGAAAATGTTTAGACAATGTTGCTGTATACCTAGAAAATCCTCAGAATTAACTGAAAGAGATTAGACATTATTAGAGTTCTTGAGGCTGCATTGAGCCATGATTGCAACACTGTACTTCAGGCTGGGCAACAGAGCAAGACCTTGTCTCTAAATAAATAAAATAAAAAGCAAAATCATTAAAATATTTGGAAGTAAGTCAATATACAGAAGAGTTGTGAGAAAAAGAAATAATATAAAACCTTAATGGCAGAAATAAAGAAAAATTTGAATAAATATAAAGTCATACTGTGTTTCTGAATGTAATGATCAACAGTATGAAGATGACACTTCTTCACAGGTCGATTTATAAATATAGACAATTCAAATGAAGATATCCATTATCTCAAAAATGATACATTAACAATTGTATATGACTGTCCTAGAAAAGCAAAAGTCTAAAACAATTCCCAAATACTAGAATGTATTATAAGCTAACACTAGTTAAAATAGCAGAATTCTGATGCAAATCAAAAAATCAGTAAATGGGACCTCGAGACCAAGGAAAAGCCCTAGTAAATGTAAGAATTGAATGTTTGATGTACAAAGCATAATTAAACAATTGGGAAAACACTCATTATTTAATAAATTCACGTGGGATAACTGGTCATGGATATGGAGAGGAATTAACATAAGCTTTTATCTCTTACCATATATAACAATTCTTTCTACATAAGCTAAAACCTTAAATATTTAAAGAAAAGTTTAAAAACTAGAAGGAACAGACTAACCATGAGACTAGACTATTTAAATCAACTATGGGGATTTTTTAAAGTTTTGAAGTAATAGAAAACATTACAAAGACTGGTCAGAGAGTACAGCATAATACAACAATGTAAAATCAGGATCAAAACTGAGATTAAATGGTGGAAGTGATAGGAATGTCAGAGATAAATTAATATCATCCAAAGTGTGTTCAGAAGTACTACAAATCTAGAAGGTCCCCAAGATCCCAAGGGACAAATGGTCAAAGAACATCATCACGCTAAAAGAAATACATATAGTTCAAAGCAGGAGGCATCATTTGATACTAATTCAACTGCCCAAACTAACAGTTTACACAACCCAATGCTATACAGACTCTGGAAGAAAAGACTCATTCAAGTTGCTAATAACATTGCCAAAAGAGTCAAGAATTATAAAAATGTTCATAGTCTTGGACCCAGGGAGTTATCCTAATCCAATCCTGCAAGTTATCCTAAACCAATAATTCAAATGAAGAAAAAAAGCAACCTTAGTTTGAATACAAAAATAATCCTTAAAATAACCTAAATATTAAAAAATAGTGGAATGCTTAAACTATTTACTATATACTCATTCTGTAATAAAAACCAAGAAAATTGCATAAACTAATATTAATAAAAGATTAAAACACAAAATTATATTTTTCACTTTGATTGCATCCAGTCATATTCATTTGCTTTTAAAAAAATAAAATGGGGATATTGTTTTATTTATTTTATTATTTTGGCATTCTGTCTAACAAAACATTACTGAATTGGAGAAATAAATAATTCAATGGGAGAATCAGACCTCTATTTCAAATGAATTACTTCTATTTATGTCACCTTGTGCCATTTCTTTTTCTGTTTCTCTGCATCTCTCAACTTCTTTTATTTTACCTCCTATGAATATTTTTTCTGGCAGTTTGTCTCTTTCTTCATTTCTCCCTATTCCAACTATATTTCTTTTTTTCTTCTATCACCCTGGATACTACACATTTTTCCCCCTTTTATCCTTCTTAGCTTTTTTTTCTGCTTCTGTTCTTGGAATGGTTAAAATATGGAACAGGAATGTATTTTATTTGTTTTATCTGTTGAATAAAACATTGCTTTTGTTCATTTTTAAAGTGAACTGAATTCATTATTTTTAAATTCTGTTATAAAGGGCACTCAAATTGAATTGTCTTTTAATTGTTTATGCATGGGCAAGGCCAAATCAAAAGCTTCTTCAAGGCCCTAAACTATGTCAAGTGGAAAATACTACATATCATAATTCCATTAGATTTATCATCACAGGAAGAACAGTGAACATAAAGATGAAAGATTTACATGTGTATGTACAGGAAACCCTGCTATGCCAATTTTTGTGTTTTCAACTATCTACCTCTTATTTATGCTAAAACATGCTTTTAACTCTCATGAGACATGTTGATGCAATAATTATGATCTCGTATTTGGCATTCAAGATACTGTGAACGAAGTATCAGTATGAATGGGTGCCTTTAATCATGGAACCTGAGATGAAACTGAATGGCAATGCACAAATGCAGAGAATGGTCAAGAAGCTTAAAAATAGCTATTGGTAGTACAGTGACCTTGGGCAAGTTGTTCTCTCTCAGCTTCCTCACAAAGAAAATGAAGATAATACTAGTGTCTTTTTGAAGTATATATTGTAGGATTAATATATGGTAAGGTTTTGAAAGCATTTAACACAGTACCTGACACACAGTAAGTGCTCCATTAGTGAGAGAATGTGGAAGGTATTGCAGATTTGGAGGCATAGCGTGCACGTTAGCTTGAGAAGAGATTGGCTTACCTCTAGTCATACTAGGGGGTTAGTTTGGAGAATCATCCTTTTACTTTTAGAAAATAGGATTAGTCACACTTCAGCTGTTCTTTGTCAAACCTACAGAGCAACCCCCAGGGCTGAGCATTCCTTCCTTTTTTGGGATAGAATGGAGTGGGAGAAGGAGGGCTTGAGAGGCAGTCCCTTGTCAACCTTGTGCAGCATAGAAGGGAAGAGGGTGATATCAACCTCAGAGTAGCTTAAGCTCCTATGAGCAAGGTCAGAGTGCCAGGTCAGTGGCCCGTTTCTGCTCTGCCAAACACGGGCATGGCTGCAATACCCCAGCTATGGGATTAGAGTGTGTGCCTTAATGATGACTCTCTATGAGCCAATTGTTGTGTCTGATATATCTGCTAATTCTATGAAGGAAAAGGAGACTCGAACCTGAGATACTGACAGAGATAGGATAGTGATTAGGGTGTAGATCCTGGAGCCACACTTCATGTGTTCACTTGGTAGCGGTGTGACCTTGAACAACTTACTTACCCTCTCTGTGCCTCAGTTCTTTGTTCAAAAAGTGAGATAATGATAGTATTTACTTCATGGGGTTTGCAGTGGGAATTAAATGTTATGCACTTTTAATATATGTTAAGCACTTGGAATGCTGCCTACCAGATCATGAGTACTGCCTATTTTTATCCAGGTACAAATAGCCCATTCCTCCGCTTCTCTTGCGATCAGGAGAATTTTCTTCATGGGTCCAAGAAAACGCATTCCAAAAAAAAGCAGGAGGATCATGCATTTTCTCTTTGATCCAAACTTGGTTGAGGCATAATAAAATTCATAAGACAGTGAAGTGCCTTTGGCACCAGGAAGATTTTGCAAACGGCCATAGAAACCAGACTGAGGCTAATCCTGAAAGCCTGGGTCATGTGGGGGCACTCTCTTCCTCTCCAGGCTGCAATGAGACCTAAAATTTCCTGCCATCATGCCTTAATGTCTTCAAAAAACCCCTCTCAAAATGAACAAATTACCCGGGAAGAATAACACATCAACCTGTTAGCTGGATGAACACTTTAGCAGAGATTACTTTTATCAGATTACTTAGCTTCTGGGAGTTGGACCCTGAAGCCAGCAGATGAAGGATGGCTAAATGATGCTGGGAGGGAAAGAAGAGGGAAAGAGCATGGGGAGGCAGCCTAAGGGCTTCTGAGGACTAAAGCTGGGCAAAGCCAGGAGCTGCACGGTCTCCTGGATGGAGCATAGAGCTTCCTCAGCCCTACTGTCTTCCCTACTCCCTTTGTCCTGTATTGTTTTTCATTTCCCTATTTTCATGTGTATCATACACCACCTAGCACAGGGCCAGACACACAATAAACAGATATGTATTAAGTACCTATTGAGTGAATAAGTGCCTACAGAAGACAGATGCCTCCCCATCCCTCCCCAAGACAGGACAGGGATGTCCTGTGTGGAACACAGCTAGGTCCGGCTCAGTAACTACTGACTAGAAGGGGCTATAATTTAGAGATTGGCCTGCTACATAGGGTGAGGTAGGCACCTGTGGCTGGGAACTTAACACATACTAAGAAATCACTCACAAATAACTAGAAGGAGGATACTGAATGTCCCCAACACAAATAAATGATAAATGTTCAAGATGATGAATATGCTAATTACCCTCATCCGATCCTGTACAATATGTGTATTGAAGCATCACTATGTATCCCAGAAATAGTTACAATTGTTATAAGTCAATTAACAAAATAAAAGGAAAAAAAAAAAAACAAAGTACTCACAAAATGGCTGGAGCATAGTCATGGGCACTGCAGAATCAAGGATAGGAGATCTGAGTAGAGAGGCAGCATACAGTACTCAAGAAAATAGCAAGGCAGGACTGATTCTAAGAACCAGGAGAAAGCTGAGTTTTCAAGAGAAAGGAAATGAAAAAAAAAAAAGAGAGAGAGAGAAAACAGCTTTTTTATCCAGTGCCTTCTTTGTACCAGGCACTTTCACTGACCTTATCACATATATTCTTCGCAACAGGACCCAAATGAATTCTTGCCTCTATTTGTTCAATAAATGGAAAACTAATAGAAAAGCTGTGAAATTTGCAGCATAGTATAGTAGCTTAGTGTAGACTTAGCTGCCTGGGTTTGGCCCCTGCTCTGTCACTTATTAGCTGTGTGACCCTGGGCAAGTTAGTTAACCACTCTGTTCCTTAGTTTCCTCTTAGAGGAAAATGAGGATAATAATAGTACCTGCTTCATAGAATTATTATAAAGTTTAAGTGAGTTACTATTTACAAAGCACTTAGAACAGTGCTTTGTAAGCACTGTTCTATATATATATATATACGTATATATATACGTATATACGTATATATGTATATATATATATATAAAACAGTTATATAAGTGTGTGGTAAATAAAATAATATTCCCAATGTTATACAGTCATTATGAGAAGTAGGCAGGACTTGAGCCCAGGTCCAAATGCTTCAGTACTAGCACAATTCCTACCTCCTCCATAAACCTCAAGTTTGACTTCTCTTCAAGGACTCCTTGAAGTCCCGTATCCCCCAGGAAACTTACCCAGTCCAAGCCTACTTTGATTCCCTGCTTCATATCCAGTTTCAGACTGCTTGCCTAATGATCTGAATTCTTCCTGCACATTATCTTGTTTTTCAAACTAGTTCATGCACCTCTTTTTGAGGAGTTCACTTGTTTATTTTCACCTTCCAAAGTACCTAGCATTTTCTCTGTGTACTGAGTTCAAACACTGAGTGGTCTTAAAGTTTTGAGTACTTGCTAAATGGCTGGAGCATAGTCATGGGCACTGCAGAAGCAAGGGTAGGAGATCTGAGCAGAGAGGCAGCATATTGTATTCAAGAAAATAGCAAGGCAGGACTGATTCCAAGAACTACGAGAAAGAAATGTATATGGCAGGCCATAGAGGTCCGGAATCATTTGGTCTTATGTACTCACATTTTCCACATCTGCCCATGCATTTTAACAGTTTTTGTTTCATACCTAACCAATGGCTGAAAGAAATAGACATTCTGGTTTTTAACTCATTCTATATAAAGTTTTAGTATGGTTTTTGTATTTTTTAAACCATTCTCTCAGCTATCATCATTTTAAAGCATTTGCTGAAGCACAGTTAGTACAAGTGTGAGAGAGAAACAGAGACAGAGACTGAGAAACAGAGAAACAACATGGCACCACCAATGTTCCCGTAAAAACATAATTTTCTATGTTATCCCTTCCCAGGCATATGGCACTGAGTCATAATAAATAACAGTAATGGAAAATGGCCAAATGTACTTGGTATACTGGAGCTAAGTACAAAAGGAGATGTAGAGTTAGTTTTAAGATACACTCTATTTCTAAAGTGCTTTCAAAGCCTTAAATATACTGAACAGTCATATCTCTAAAGGGAAAGAAATGTACATACATTCTAAAAACACTTGCTGAGATAGTAAATGAATAAGCTCGATTTCCCTGATCAGAGCCTTTCATTCCAATTTGATGCAAGCCATAAATGAAATGACTTGGCTGATTATCAGTCAGTTCCCCATGAACATTTGTTTACATCTGAAAGCCACTACACATAATTGCTGTCTCTGCTCAGGGGAGGCCCAGCTGGGATTACAAGAACTGTTGCAAGGTTCTACTGAGGTGTGATCACCAGTTACGGCATGAACCTGGCACTGCATGTCCACACTCTGTCTGCTTTGGCAATTGGATCCATCAGTCTTCCTCCTTCACACAGCTAAAATTAGCTAGAAGACAGCAGAAGTCTTGGGAAGGAAAACATGGGGCTGTAAATAACATTCAGACCCCAAGTCTGCTTCGCTCCTGAGAGATAGCGTGTAATTATACAGTAGTTACTGTGTTCTTCCAAAAGCCAATAATAGTACATTTTCATTGATGAAGGGAAGGGTGAGGTTGAGGGTAAGGCAGGATAACGGGCATACCATAAATATTGATTTCTCTGAAAAAATGGAAATTGGCAATTTGCCTTAACCATTTTCTTTTGAAGAAAAAAAACGGGTCTACTCGATTTGAATAATAATGGGAGGTAAATGTGTAACTGCTTCTTCCCTTTATTAACAAATTAAAATTTAAAATGAGCCAGTTTAACATCTGTATGTACATTGGGGATAATAATGGTATCTACCTCAAAGGTAGTTATGAAGATGAGTGAATTTAGAACTTTTATAAGTTTTAGAACAGTGTAACCCTATATGTTTTCCAAATAAATGAATAAAGCCTAAGAAGAAAAAATCTATTAACATTATTATAATCTTTCATTTTGTGTAGCTAACATTCCCATTTAAATGACAGTATGTAAAAATTTTGTGGTACAATATTCCTTCGCATATTTTACACACAGCACACATTTACTTTCTGATTGTAATGTGACCCAAAAGAAGTTAAATCCTAGCTTGAGAGTCAGTATCATTGCCTCTAGCATTGCCAATTTATTGCATATTCTTAGATAACTCATCCATCATCTTACTCCCTCTGATATACACATCTTAACTCAAAAAGGGTTATAGGCCTCTATCACAAATATGCTTAAAATGATCAAGGAAAGAGGTGAGATCATAATTCCTTACCCTTGTCTTTACTGTTAACAAATAATAATAAAGACAGATTGCCAGACTTGGTCTGTTGTTGCTGTTTTTCTTCATGTTCAAATCTTATCAAATAAAACCCTCTGATTATGACTTAATAAAGAAGTCCCTTGAAGTTGATCATGTAAGTAACTCCAGTAACATTTCCAGAAGGTGGACTCATTAGAAAATGAGATTCAGATTAATGGGGGAGAAGGAGAGATTCTTCTTTCTTTATGTAATAAAACTGCTCACTGGGGCGAGGCTGCCCCAGCAGCGTGGACTTCCCGTCACTCCTGAATGAGGATAACACATGTGCTAACTGATCTAACCTCTTAGTTACAGATGATTACAAATACAGCCCTTTACCAACCCCAGGACGTCACTTTTGCAGACAAACCATCAGCCCTAGTGACAACCCACTAGGAAAAAGGCTCATGAGGACCCAAAGTGCAGGCTGTCTTGGGTGGTTCTGGCTGAGCAGAATAAGCCTGAGGAGGAGGGAAAGGGAGGGAACACTAAGTCTTTCTAATCATTCTCTCTAACCTCTCATGTCCCATAGGAGAATGTAATTTTGTTTCTGTGGAATTTTTTAAGTAAATGGTTCAGGTTTCCTTTGCTATTTATGGGGGCAAGACTGGCCTGTTATTACTGTACTAAGGTGTGATACCAAAGGCCTTTATAGCAATGGCAAGGTGGTATCGAATTCTGCCTCCCACCCAGACCTTAGGCAGCTCACTTTCCCTCTGCAGGCCTCATTTTCTTCATCAGTAATGGTGTTAGCTGGTCTGTGAATTTTTATGATTTTTTTTTTTAAGACGGGGTCTCACTTTGTGACCCAGGCTGGAATGCAGTGGCACAATCTCGGCTCACTGCAACCTCTGCCTCTGGGTTCAAGTGATTCTCCTACATCAGCCTTCCAAGTAGCTGGGACTACAGGTGTGTGCCACCACACCCGGCTGATTTTTGTATTTTTAGTAGAGATGGGGGATTCACCATGTTGGCCAGGCTGTTCTCGAAATCCTAACCTCAAGTGATCCACCTGCCCTAGCCTCCCAAAGTGCTGGGATTACAGGCGTGAGTCACCGTGCCTGGCCCTATTATGAATTTTTTTTTTTTTTTTTTTTTTTTTTTTTTGAGACGGAGTCTCGCTCTGTCGCCCAGGCTGGAGTGCAGTGGCCGGCTCTCAGCTCACTGCAAGCTCTGCCTCCCGGGTTTACGCCATTCTCCTGCCTCAGCCTCCCGAGTAGCTGGGACTACAGGCGCCCGCCACCTCGCCCGGCTAGTTTTTTGTAATTTTTAGTAGAGACGGGATTTCACCGTATTAGCCAGGTTGGTCTCGATCTCCTGACCTCGTGATCCGCCCGTCTCGGCCTCCCAAAGTGCTGGGATTACAGGCTTGAGCCACCGCGCCCGGCCTATTATGATTTTTTTTTAAACTTACTTTGGCAAAAGAGATCATCCTCCCCTTTGAGCTCCCACTACGTGATGGACACAACTTAGCCTCTCCACTTTCCACTCTGTCTGCTAATGTACTATCCCAATAGGCCTTGAACTCTTTCAGAGCATGGACTATATCTTACTTATATTTGTATTACTATCACCTCGAATGCAGTGAGCCCTCAAACATGTTTAATGAATAAATGAAAGAAGGAAGGCATAAATGAATACATGAGTGAAATGAGTTGAACTAGATATAGTCTGAGACCTCTAAACTACAGGCTGGGGCAGTACTTTTCCACCCCAGTTCAAACCACAGTTTGTATCGTTTCAGGCATAGATAGCAGAATGATTCAGAAGAACTGGAGAAATTATAGATGAGTGCTTTAAGTGTCTTGTATTTGGTACACTCCCTCCCCCAATTTTTACTCATCTTTGTCTTCTTCATCCTATGATGAGACCTATTTTCCTCTTTTCTAAGGCGAAGAAAAAAAATTGACATTTGCATTTCTCCACCAGACTGTGTCACTGTTTATTATAAAAATAATTCTTTTCAGCTCATTTAAAACAGCTTATATATGATACAGTATTTCCTTGGTAAATACAACCCTTTTTATACAAGCCTGCATCATTTTCCCCAGATGCACTCAAACTGATTATATGCTATGACCAGCCAATCTTAGCCACAGAGTCCCCTCTTTCCACAATCATTGATGACTGCAATTAGCATATGTGAAGTACTGCTAGGCAACCTCAGCATCTTTCCCCATGTGTCTGAAGACTTAGGCAGCCAGCTTTGGAGTGCAGGTCTTCTGGTCAGTGTAGGATTCCCCAGATTGTACATGCAGTTGCAACTTCTGCCAGTTGTCTGAAGGTTCTGATTGCTTGAGTGACAGTTAAATGGGAGTGTGACTATAATACTGCTTAGACCTTTACATTTTACATAGGTCAGAGAAAAAAACAACTTTAAAAAATGGAGTGTACTTAAGTAGTACATTTTTCAAAATTGTCATTGTTTTTTCTTTCTGCTATTCTGTGAAATATAAAAGGGCCAACGGTCACATACAAATAATGCAGGTGCTTCACTAAATAGGAAAGGGGAAGGAGAATGAGAGAGAGAAAGAGAGAGAGAGAGAAGGGGCACATAAGAAGGGAAATATGGAAATATGGAAGCACTGTTGTTTTCTCTCAATAGTGCTTCTATGAAACAATGTTTCTAATGGACCTAGGAAGGCAGACCAAGGAGGAGAGTATAAAGAAAGGCAGTGTAATTTAAACTGATGGTTCATAACAATGTGTAATAAATGACTAAGGCTTAGATCAAAGTCCAAAAGGAACAGTCCAGCCTTGGCTGTAAAAATCAAAAGTCAAAATATGCATTAAGGGCGGCCCTCTGCAGCCAGCACCATCCCTCTGCCAGTGCTCCTTGTCTCTAAAGGAAGCATATGCCACAGCAGCAAACTCTATTCACAAGTGAACATTCTTAAAGAATTATTTGTGTACTCCTTTACTGCATAATGGTCCAAGGACAGAACCCCCTAACTGTGCCATTGCACAATGCAATGGAAAAATTCAAAACTGGCAGCCCTGTGTTTGTAGCTTCCAAGAACCCTAACCAAGGTCAATTACCAGATACTTACTCTTTCCAGACAAAGCATTACAATGAGAAGCATCAGAGTTTTTTCACAGGAGTATAAAAATTTGGTTAAACATTGGGAAGGCATTGAAAGTTTTCCTACTCTTCTTTCCACTTGAGCTATGCAGTGTGCTGTGTGGAAGTAGGCTGAGTGCTCTGCCACCAAGAGTTGGCTGCATTTCAGTAGCAAAGAAGAAAGGCACCACAGAACTGTGATTATTTCTCAATATTCCTGAGGATGATTTCTCCTGAATCCTATTATGTATTTCTCAGCATGCTTTGGTTATGGGATCCTTGCCTTAAGTCCCTTTAACATTGTGACCTCCCAGAATTAAAAGGATGTTGAATGCCACTGATTACATTTGTTTCTCAGTCCTAACCTGAGTCACAGTTCCTTTCAGAGGAGTAAAACCCACATGCATCCAAGTTCTTTACATTTGAAAGATTTGGAATAAGTTATCTAGCTTTTAGGATTCCTCAATCCAATCAACAGAGGTAATTCTCTTCACTAAGATGTTTCCTACATCAACAGGACATCCAAATCATTCTTCACTTTGATTCTAGGGTGATGCCTACAGAGGGCCTGAAGGGAACAAGTGTGATTTAAGCGAGGCCTAGGGTTTTTAAAATAAGTGACTCCGGCTAAGTGCTTCAAGGCTTTGTTTTACAGAAGGTGAGGTCAGTGAAAGTGAAGTTATACTTAAATCATCAGGGAACAAGCTGATCTACTGTGTAATGACCACCGCCTGCCTAAAATGCAATGAGACCACTTTGAAGGAAACTCTCAGCACTTGAAACATCCAAGTGACCTTTGTCTTTCAAAAGTAGCCTTTTCACTGCCAGTACTTCTCATTTTGGAACTCCTCTTGGGGAAATGTCCTTAGAGCCAGTATCTGAGTTGTAAAAGAAAAGCACAGTCATTTCTTCAGATCCACACCTAGTCAGTGAACAAAAACAGCATTGCTCAGTTTGATCCAACGCCGCCCCCGCACTACATTAGACTTTGCTTCCAGAGAAGGTGTCCTTTCCAAAAATTAAACCCACTCTCAGAAGACCAAACTTTTGCACCACTGAGAGTCATAAGAATGGGCTCAGAAGATAGTTTCCAAAGAGGAGCGTCATTAACCAAGCTGAAGTAAGTGTATAGCCCTAAAATGGACAGCACTAATTTATATTTAAAATACGAAATGTTATTTAAATATTGTGTGTATGGGGGAAAAAATTTCAGTTTAAAGTGGATTAAAAAATCTAGGCTTCCCCATTTCTAACAATGGGGATCAAAAACTCTGAATTCAAAAGGCTTTTGTGATAAACAATCAAGATATGTGGATATCTTTTGTAGACCCCGAGGTGCACATTCAAGAATAAGGTGTATGTGTATGTACGTAAACAAATATAGGCATTTGTACACATCTACACACTACATAAAACTAGCGCTTTAAATTCCCATCTTTTAATCCATAAGGAAAACACGAAGAAGATTTGAAGAGGATAGAGATAAAAGGAATGAGCAGTTGAGCTTAGATTACAAGAGTAGAAAGGTGAACACAGATTTAAAAGCAGAATGTGGTGGCTTGAATTTTACTAATGATTCGCTTTTCCCTATCTTAATACCAAAAGATCCTATTAGAAAAGGTTAAACCCTCAAAGATCGGACCACATTTAAACCCAACAAAGGAAGAACCATTTTGCTAATTACTCTCAATTGACTTAATACTTGTTATTCTTTTTATATCGGTATTTCAACACAAAACACACTTATTAAAGGAAAGCTAAATGAATTAATTGAGAAACTTAATTTGAGTTCACTTGAACAAAATTTTACTAGATGGATTTCTTCTTAGAAATGTAATACTTGATGCCACTCTAGACCCTCAAAATAAAAAGCCAAATACAGAATTTCTCACAGACACTTGAGTAAGTGATTAGTCTTAACACTTTTCCATTCAAAATTACATACTCAGAGGATCACAAGGTTTTTTTCTCTATTTAAAGACAACTCCCAGTTATTGATAATAGATAAAACCTCAATTAATTGGAACTCAACCAACTAGAAGTCTCACTTTACTGGAATGTTGTTGTCATTACCCTTCAGAGAGAAGAAAATAACAATAAAGTGGCTGGGCACGGTAGCTCACGCCTGTTATCCCAGCACTTTGGGAGGCATGGTGGGCGGATCGTTTGAGGTCAGGAGTTTGAGATCAGCCTGGCCAAAACCCCATTTCTACTAAAAACAAACAAACAAACAAACAAACAAAACCAAAAAAAAAAAAATGCAAGTGAAAGTCAGCCAATTTGGTTAGCAAACACTACCAAATCTTCTGGAGGGGAGAGTGTCTTTGTTTCCCAATAAGCCCAGTTTTCTGCACTTGTCCTGTGATAGCTATATAAAGAAATAGGGAAAAGAATAAAGATTTATGAGGCACTTTCCACATGCCCAGCTCTTTTTGATCTGGCCCCAGCTAACATTTTACACCCTATTCCTTCACATGTCTTCCATTCCAGCCATTCTAGATATCGGTCATTTTGTTTAATCCTGACAACAATCATGTAAAAGTTGTAATATATTTTAATTCTATAGATGACAAAATGGAAGACTAGTGATGTTAAATTGTCCAAGGACATGAAGTTAAGTAACTTGTCCAAGGTCACATGGTGGTAATAGGATTGGTATTTGAATCCAGATGAGTTTGACACCAAAGCCTGTATTTGAATGATGGCCCTTAAACATTGCAAAATCCTTAACTGGTACAGAAATGTTCTCTTGCATCCATTAGTGTCTATGTCCTGAGTGGGCCATGAAAGTTGATTTATATATATGCATATGAAATATTTATATATATTTATATATTTCATATGTATGTGAAATATTTTCAGCAAGGAATGAAATTTAAAAGGCCATTTATTTAAACTTCAGTTAATTATAGTTTATTCTAACTCTAAAATTCCAAGTTAAAAGAAAAACTTCCATCAATTAACAAAATAAAGTTATTCAGATTGAGTATGTTCTCATCACAATGCAATTATGTCAAAACTCAATAACAAAAGTCTCTCAAAACCAGATACTTAGGAAAACTCTTAAATGTCCTAAAAGAATCAGTCAAACAATGAAATCAGTAAAAATTGCAGAGTGTAGACCTCTGAAATTTATTCTTAAAATCAATTTTAAAAACTGACAATATTTCTCAGGATTAACTTTTTTAGAGCTCTGGACTGCTACAAAACTTTGGATAATTTTCAGAGTTCGGAAAAAGATATACCACACAAATGATAACAAAACAAGAGCTGAAATGACTACACTAATACCAGACAAAATAGCTTTTAAGAAAAAAAATTGCTCCTAAGAAAAAAAGGGACATTTCATAATGATAAATGGATCAATCCCTCAAGAAGATATGATAATTATAAACATATGTGCACCTAACAATAGAGCCAAAAAATGCATAAAACAAAACTGAGGGAATTAAAGGGAGAAATGGGCAGTTCAATAGTAACAGCAGGAGCTTTCAATACCCCACTGGCATAATGGATAGAATAACTAAGTTGGATCAACACAACAATAATGGATAGTCAACAATGAAATAGAAGACTTTAACAGCACTGTAAACAAGCTAGACTTAAAAGACATCTACAGAACATGCCACTCAACAACAGCAAAATCACTTTTGCACCAACCTGATACATGGAATATCCTTCTTGAGCTCACATGGAACATTCTCCAGGACAGACCATATACTAAAATATAAAACAAGACTCGAGAAATTAAAAATGGTAGAAATCATATGAATATGTTCTCTGACCACGATGGAATGAACATAGAAATCAATAACAGAAGGAAATTTGGGAAAATTACACATATGAAAAATTAAACAGCATACTATTAAATAAATAATGAGTTAATGAAGAAATCATAAGAAAAAGTATCCTGAGATGAATGTAAATGAAAGTACAACAAACAAAAAGTTATAGAATGCAGCAAAAGCTTAGCTTAGAGGGAAATTTGTAGCAGGAACATTTTTATTTTTAAAAACAGAGACCTAAAGTAAGTAACCTAACCTTTCGAATTAAGAAACTAAAAAGGAAGAGCAAACTAAACCCAAAGCACACAGATGGAATAATATATTAAAAATTAGAGCAGAAATTAATACAATGGAGAATAGGAAAATAATACCAAAAACCAACAAAACCAAAAATTGGTTCTTTGCAATTACAAAGAAAATTGACAGACCTTTAGCTAGACTGTCCAAGAAGAAAAAAAGAAGACTCATATTACTGAAATCAGCATTAAAAGCAGGATATTACTACTAACCTTAAAGAAATAAAAAGGATTATAGGGGGATACAATGAAAAATTGTATGCCAACAATTTACATAACATAGAAGAAATAGAAAAATACATAAAAGACACAAACTACAGAAACTGACTCAAGATAAAATAGAGAATACGAATACACTTTATTATATCAAGTAAATAAATCAAATTAGTAATAAAACATACCACAAAGAGAAGCCTAGCCCCAAATGGCTTCACTGGTGAAATCTCCCATGTTTAAGGAATAATTAATACCAATCTCATACCAAATAAACATACAAAAATCAGTAGCATTTCTATGTGCCATGAGTGAGCAATCTGAAAGAAGAAATAGAGAAAGCAATCCTACTTACAAGAGCTACAACAAAATACCTAGGAATCACAAAAGACCCCATATAGTCAAAGCAATTCTGAACAAAAAGAACAAAGTCGGATGTATCATACTGTCTTGTTTTAAAATATACATTGAAGCTATATTTTGATAGCACAACAGGGTGACTTCAGTCAATAATAACTTAATTTTACATTTCAAAATAACTAAACAGTGTAATTGGATTGTTTGTAACACAAGGGATAAATGCTTAGGGGGATGGATACCCCACTCTCCATGATGTGATTATGTCACATTGCATGACTGTATCAAAACATCTCATTTATCCCATAAATATATACACCTACTATGTACCCACAAAATTAAAAGTAAAAAAAAAAAAAAGAAAACCTACTATTAGTCTCAAAGTTAATATGATTCAGAGAGAGGGAGAATGCTAAGGATTTTTAAAATTTTTAATTGTCTTGAGTACATAAGAGTTTTATATACATGAGGGGTACATATGATGCTTATAGTTCTGAGATACCAGATATTCTCTGACAGTGCCAACAGATGAAGTATCAAAAAAGCAGGGAAAACTCAATAAACTGAGTTTTATTGAGGGAAGAAGGAAATGGAAACTATCACCAAATTAGGGCCACTATTTGATTCTTCCCTGGCATCCTCATCTGTACAAGACCTGTCCCAGGCACAGAGCAAGTCTTTGCTCTCTATTAAATGAGAGCAGTAATCCACATTCATTCACAAAGCCCTAATTAAGTAGTAAGCCCTAATTAAGTAGTTATTTGTAAAGGAGTTTTCCATGACTTCTAGACATGAAAAGATATGTGTGGAATCCCAGCAATTTATGTAGAAGCCAACACAGTCCCCGGCACATAAATAATAGATATTTAATGAACAAAGCATCCACATTATTGTTAATATTAATAAAAAGAATATTCATTGAGTGCCTAAAAAGAAAAAGCCATAATAACAAAAACAGCATGATACATAAAAACAGACACACATACCAATGGAACATAATAGAGAACCCAGAAATAAATCCACTCATTTACAGCCAACTCATTTTTGACAAGGGCACCAAGAACACACATTGGAGAAAGGACTGTCTTCAATAAATGGTGCTGGAAAAACTAGATATCCATACATAGAAGAATGAAACTAGATTCCTATCTCTTACCATATATAAAAATCAAATCAAAGTGGATTAAAGACCAATGTAAGACCTGAAACTATGAAACTACTAAAAGAAAACATTGGACAATTTTTCAGGACATTGGTGTAGGCAAAGATTTTGGGTGTAAGATTTCAAAAGCACAGGCAACAAAAACAAAAATGGACAAATGGGATCACATCAAGCTAAAACACTTTTGCACAGCCATAGAAACAACAAATTGAAGAGACAACCCACAGAATGTGAAAAAAATTATTTTCAGACTATCTAACAAGGGATTAATAACCACAATATATAAGGAACTCAAGCAATTCAACAGCAAAAAGAACAAATAATCCAATTTAAAAATGAGCAAATGATGTGAGCAGACATTTCTCAAAAGAAGAAATAGAAAAGGTCAACAGGTATATGAAAAAAATGCTCAACACCACTAATCATCAGGGAAATGCAAATCAATACCACAACGAGATAGCATCCCACTTCAGTTAAAATGGCTATTATCAAAAAGACAAAAAATAGCAGATACTGGCGAGGATGTTGAGAAAGAGATACTCTCATACGCTGTTGGTGGACATGTAAATTAGCATGACCTTTATGAAAAACAGTATGGAGATTCCTAAAAAAACTAAAGGTAGAACTACCGTATGATTCAGCAATCGCACTGCTGGGTATATATCCAAAAGAAAGACAATTGGTATATTGAATATATCTGCACTCCCATGTTTATCACAGTACTATACACAATAACCAAGATATGAAACCAACCTGAGTGTCCATCAATGGATAAAGGGATTTTTAAAAACGTGGTATATATACACAATGGAACAATATTCAGCCATAAAAATAATAAAATCCATCATTTGCAAGACACAGATGAGTCTGGAGAATATATGACTGAAATAAGCCAGATGCAGACAGACAAATATCGCATGTTCTCCCTCATATGTGGAAGCTAAAAAAGTTGATCTCATAGACATGGAGAACAGAATGGTGCTCACCAGAGACTAGAGTGGGGAGAAAGATGAAGAGGGGTTGGTTGATGGGTAAAAAATGCAATTAGATAGAAAGAATCAGTTCTACTTTTCAGTAGCACAGTAGAAAGACTATAGTTATCAATAATTTATTGTTTATTTTAAAGTATCTATAAAAGAAGATTTGGAATGGACTCACACACAAAAAAAATTGTTTGAGGTGATGAATGTCTCAATTGCCCTGATTTGATCATTACAAATTGTATGCATCTATCAAAATATCATATGTACCCCATAAATATGTATAATTATTATGTAGCAGTAAAATGCAAGTCATCTGAAAAAAAAAGAATTAGTACCAATACTTCACAAACTCTTCCAAAACCTCAAAGGAGAGAATGTACTTATCAGTTCATTCTATGAAGCCAGTATTACCTGGATAACAAAGTCGGACAAAAGCATCACAAGAAACAAACTATGGAGCAATATCTCTTCTCAATATAGATATAAATGTCCTCAACAAAATACTAGCAAACAGAATATAGCAGCATATAAAAATGTTATATTCTATGACAAGTAAGACTTATTCTAATAATGCAAGGTAGCTTCAACATGCAAGAATCAATTAATGTGAGATACCATATTAATAGAATAAAAGGAAAAATTACATGATCCTCTCAATATATT
Organism: Colobus angolensis palliatus; assembly: GCF_000951035.1. Classification (NCBI taxonomy): domain Eukaryota; kingdom Metazoa; phylum Chordata; class Mammalia; order Primates; family Cercopithecidae; genus Colobus; species Colobus angolensis. The sequence goes on from NW_012118077.1 coordinate 920,825, forward strand.
CAGAAAAAGCATTTGATGAAATTCAATGTTCTTTCATATAAACATACTCAATAAACTAAGAATAGAAAGGAACCTTCTCATGCTGATAAAGGGCAGCTATGAGAAACTCAGTTAGTATCATATTGAATGGCGAAATACTTAAAACTTTCCCCCTAATATCAGGCACAAGATAAGGATGCCTCTCACTGCCTCTATTCAACATTGTACTGGAGGTGCCAACAAGAGCAATTGGACAAGAAAATGATGTAAAATGCATCCAGACTGGAAAGGAAGAAGTAAAACCATATTTGCAGATGGTATGATCTTATATAAGAAAATACTGTGGAATTCAGAAGAAAACTATTAGAACTTTTAAATGAGCTCACCACATTCATGTAATGAATCAATATTTTGTATTATGTTGACAAATTTCTCATAAAATGTATCACATTGTGTGTTTCTGGGCTCTTTATATGTTACTCCTAAAGGGTAGACACTATGAGTTTTTCTATATGTGTATCCAGTCTCAGGACATGGCACTTATCTGTCATTCAATTAATATATGTATGAACAATATAACTTGGTAATATGTCATAGATGTTACCCAAGGCCAAAGATACTCATGAAGTAGGGCTTACCTTGAAATCTGTAATAGAACGTATATAGTGTGAGGAAAGACAGCTCCCTTGGTATCACTTAAATACATACTATTGTATTGGAAAAATAACCACTTGTATTTATATATATTGTCAATGTACAATCTGAAAGTGATATTAATAAAGCAATTCCGTTGAAAATAGATTCAAAATAAATTACACTAATAATACATTTAACAAAAGCAAAACGTATACCTTGAAAACTAAAGAAAAAAATCATTGAAAGGAATGAAAGAAAACCTAAATAAAAAAATGGAAAGACCCCTCTATGTTCGTAGACAGAACGACGTAATATTATTAAATGGCAACACTCTGCAAATTGATCTATAGATTCAATGTGATGTTTAACAAAATCCCAGCTTTGTTTTATTGCAGAAATTGACAAGTTTATCCTAAAATTCCTATGGAAATACAAGAGTGACAGAAAAGACAGATCAATCCTGAAACATAAGATTAAAGTTGAAGGTCTCACACCTTCCTATTTCAGAAGTTAGTACATAGCTACAGTAATCAAGGCTATCTTGTACTGGCATAAAAATAGATCAATGGAATAGAATTGAGTGTTCAGAAGTAAACTTATACATTAATGGTAAATTGTCTTTTGGCAAGGATGCTAACTCAATTCAATGGGAGAATTAATAATCTTTTAAAGTAATCTTTCTGGGACAGCTAGAAATCATCACATGAATGAAGTTGAGCCCTTACCTCTCACCATATACAAGAATTAACTAAAAACACAAAATGGATCGAAGGTCTGTATTTAATGACTAAAGTTACAAAACTCTTAGAAGAAAACATAAATGTAAGTCTTGGTGAAATTTGGTTGAGCGATGGTTTCTTAAATACGACACCTAAAGCACAAGCACCCAAGGAAAAAAATAGCAAAATTTTGCCTTATCAAAATTAGAAGCTTTCTAATTTTGTCTTAAGAAGCACTTCTTAAGACACCATCATGAAAGTAACAAGACAACCTGTAGAATGGAAGAAAATGTTTGCAAATCATATATCTAGTAATACGCAAATCATGTATGCATATATGAGAGATATCATATATCTATGTGATGCAATTCATATATCTAATCATAATCATATAGCAAATCATATATCTAATAATATGCAAATATCTAACAATATGGAAATCATACAGCTAATAAGGGTCTAATATCTAGACTATATAAAGAACTCAAACCTCTTAACAACAAAAAGGCAAATAATCCAGTTAAAAATTGGCAACAGACATTTGGAGACATTTCTCTGAAGAACATATACAAATAGTCATGAAAAGTTGTTCAGCATCATTGGCCATAAGGAAAATGTAAGCCACAATTAAAATATCACTTCATACTCATTAGGAAGGGTACAATAAAAAAGACAGACAATAGCAAGTGTTCATTAGAATGTGGAGAAACTGGAACCCTCATAAACAGCTAGTGGGAATAAAATGGTGCAGCTGCTTTGGAATACAATCTAGTAGATCCCGAAAAAGTTAAACACAGAGTTACTATAGGACTTAATTCCCCTCCTAGGTATACAGCATATACCCAAGAGAAAGGAAAACTTCTACCCATACAAATATTCATAGCAGCGTTATTCATAAAAGTATCCCGAAGTGGAAATAACCCAAACACTCTTTAACTGGTGATGAAGAAACAAAATGTGGAATATCCATACAATGGCATATTATTCAGCCATAAAATGAATGAAGTACTGATACATGTTACATGGATTAAACTTACGAAATTATAAGTAAAAGAATCAGACACAAAAGACCACATTTTGTATAAGTCTAATAATATGAAATGTCAATGATAAGCAAATACTGGGGAACAGAAATATCAGTGGTTGCCAGGGACTAGGAGGAGGGAAAATGGTTTGTGACTGCTAATGAATATGGGGTTTCTTTTAGGGGTGATGAAAATGTTCTAGAATTACACAACAGTAATGACTGTGGAATCTTGTTAAGATAGTAAAAAAAAAAAACACTTCAAAATGGTGAATTTTATTGTATGTGAATTATATATCAATAAATAAAAGAAACTAAAAATAGTGAGTTAACAAGGAAATCTTGTTTTTTCCCCCTCCTCCTTGCTTTCATCTTAGGACTGGTTCCTTGTGGGAGCTCTAAGGAAGAAATCTGTTTCCTGCCTTTTCCAGCTTCTAGAGACCACCTAAATTCCTTGCCTCCTGGTCCCCTTATTCATCTTCAAAATCAGTGGAGTAGCTTCAAATCTCTCTCTCCCCTTCTGTATTCACACTGCCTTCCCTCTTTAAAAAACCCCTGTGGTTGTGCCTACCTGGAAAATTCAGGATCATTTCCCCATCTTAAGATCCTCAACTGAATCACATCTTCAAAGTCTTTTTTTTTTTTTTTTGCCATGGAAGGTAACATACTCATAGGTTCGAAGGATTAGGACATGGAGATATTTGAGGAGGGGGGTGTTTATTCTGTCTACTATAGACCCTCTTCTTTTTAATATTAAAATAATAATCATTAAAATGATTGTTTAAAATGACTTAAAATGAGAGTTTAAAAAGCAATAGGAGATTATGTGAGAGTTACATAATTGTTTTCTTCTGTTCAGCAGGTAGGCAAGCACTGAGAAAAGTCATTAAGTATCAGAAGTTACACCTAAGAAATTGTTATGGTTTGGCTATGTCCACACAAGAATCTAATCCTGAATTGTAACTCCCACAATTCCCACATGCCACGGGAGGAATCTGGTGGGAGGTGATTGAATTATGGGGTTGGGTCTTTTCTGCACTGTTCTGGTGATAGTGAATGAGTCTCACAAGATCTGATGGTTTTAAAAACAGGAGTTTCCCTACACAAGCTCTCTTCTCTTGTCTTCTGCCATGTGAGATGCACATTTCACCTTCTGCAATGATTGTGACGCCTTCCCAGCCACATGGAACTATAATTTCATTAAACTTCTTTCTTTTATTAATTGCCCAGTCTCAGGTATGCCTATCAGCAGCATGAAAATGGAGTAATGCAGAAACCAATTTATTTACCAAGAAAGGACCATGCAGAATTCACTGAATATTATTATTTTGCTCTTCACAGTAGAATATTCAAATAACCCCTTAAAGGTGAAAAAAAATCAAATCAGCAAAAAGAACAACCTGTTCATATATTTTAAAGGGAAAAGTGCTGCTCCTCTTGGGCCAAAAAGGAAATAATTAGAAAGCAATGGCTGAATTGCCACCTAAGGTCACATTGTCTTGATGCAAATATAACAATAATTGGTAATAGTATTATTATTA
>NW_012118077.1:924918-952764 GCF_000951035.1 Colobus angolensis palliatus
GAGTAGCTGGGACTACAGACTCCCGCCACCTCGCCCGGCTAATTTTTTTGTATTTTTAGTAGAGACGGGGTTTCACCGTGTTAGCCAGGATGGTTTCGATCTCCTGACCTCGTGATCCGCCCGTCTCGGCCTCCCAAAGTGCTGGGATTACAGGCTTGAGCCACCGCTCCCGGCCTTAATATATGGTAGGTATGCTGGTAAAAAAATTTCCATTAAGTAATTAATTTATTCCTCAAAATAATCCAGTGAAGTAAGGCCCCTTTTTCACAGAAGAGGAAAATAAGTCTTCAATAAATCAAGTGACTTATCCAAAGTCACATAGCTAATATGTGGTAGAGCTGGGTTTAGAACCTAGGAACCCAACCGTAGAGTCTGTGCTGGAAATACAATTGTGATCCATCACTGACATGGCCCTGGGAAGAAAGTGTACCAGTACCTGAGATTGTACATATGGGGAACTTCAGTGGTCTAGGAGATCAAGTAACATTTCACTGAGTTAAAATCTGAAGAGTGAACAAATATCAAATAAGCAAATGTAATATGAGGCAGGGACATGTTTGTGGAGAGCATTCCAAAAAGAGGGATTAGCCTAAGCAAAGGAAAAAACCCTGAGGCCAGAGCACATTCCCAGAACAAAAAGATGGTTATGGTGACTGGAATATAGTGAGCATAGTGAGGTATGATACACACTAAAATCAGAGAGGTGAACAGAGTTCAGCTTGTGAAAGGTTGTATAGCCCATGGTAAGATACTGGGGTTGATTCTAATTTAGTGCTTATGAATCATTAGTAATTTTGCTCCCCCTGCTCCCCCAAAGGACATTTGACAATGCCTAAAAACGTTTTTGATAGTCACAACTAGGGGTGGGCTGCTACTGTAGTGAGTAAGGACCAGAGATGCTGCTAAGCATCTTACAGGGCACAGGACTGCCCCTCCTCCCCACGACAAAGAAATACCAGTACTGCTGAGGTGAGAAACCCTGTTCTAAGGGTAATAGGAAACTTTTGAAGGATTTTAAGTAGGTGAGTGGTCCAATCTTACAAATATTTTCAGATTTTTGTCTTATATCTTTTATGTCTTATGTCAATGCATAGAGTTGGTGGAGAGAGATGGCTGGATATAGGTTGATTAATTAAGAGACTTTTGTAGAAGTCCAGGCCAAAGATGATTATGGCAGTAGTATCAGAGAAAAGTGAAAGGATTCAAGTTCTATTTTAAAGGTAGAGACTGGAGGATTTACTGAAGGATTGGATGGGGTGGTGCTGAAGGAAAGAGAGGAATCAAAGATGATATCCACATTTTTGGCTTTACTTGATGGGTGGATGGATGGAGGTACAAATGAGGGAGAAAAATGATTGAGAGGGTCAAAGTGTGAAGGGAGACATAATGTCAATTGTGATCAAAGTAGTTTTAATGTGCCTCCTTGATATATAAGTGAAGACACCAAGAAGTCAGTTAGACATATGAGTTTGGAGCTCAGAGAAATCTAGGCTGGACTGATATATTCATGAGCATTCCATCCAGAACAGCAAATGGAGAAATCTGGAATGTCTGAGGGCAAGTCTTAATCTTCTGAAACAGTATCATGAAAAAATACTGCTGCTCTTTCCTTAAAATTATCTCTTGACATCACTATTGGAGACACTTGCTATTGGTTGAATCCTAGTGCTTACCCAGTCTCATATTTCTTATATTCTGTAAATCAATATTCATGTTGCTTACATGAAAGCTAAGCATATTTTATTTTCATAAATTATGAAGTGTCAAAGATGAACATGATTGTATGGATTTACCATTTTCTACTTGAAGCTAAAATACGTTTCTTATAGTTCTAGTGTCTTCAGTTTAATTGTCTTCCTGTAACTCTAGGATTCAGTTCCACTGCAGCTAGAAGAAATGGTGGGGCATAATGCACTGTTTGCCAAGGCAAAGCTCTCTATTGCCCCAAATTTTACTACATTAGATGATTACTAAATCTGTCCATTTCTCTCTGCCTCTACTGCCACCATACTAGTGCAAACGACACCAATTCTCTCCTGGACTTCTGCAGCAGGTTCATAATTGATCTCCGTTATCAGTCACGTATTTTTTTTTTTTTTTTTTTTTTGAGATGGAGTCTTGTTCTGTTGCCCAGGCTGGAGTGGAATGGCACGATTTCTGTTCACTGCGACATCTGACTCCAGGGTTCAAGCGATTCTCCTGCCTCAGCCTCCCGAGTAGCTGGGATTACAAGCATGTGCCACCATGCCCAGCTAATTTTTGTATTTTTAGTAGAGACGGGGTTTCACTACGTTGGCCAGGCTGGTCTTGAACTCCTGAGCTCAGGCAATCCACCCACCTTGGTCTCCCAAAGTGCTGGGATTACATGCATGAGCCACCGCACCCAGCCAATCTTGGAAATTCTAAGGCCTTCACCATGCTATTAGCTCTAAATTGTCGTTAAAGAGCTAAGAAGTCAGGTACTCTTAATCCATTCTTCAAATGGCTGCCAACACTAATAATTTAAAAACATGAATTAGAGCTTACTATTTGTGTCCTCAAACATCTTCTAGAAATTGCTCGTGGCGCTTACAGTAAAACCAAAATCCTCACCAAGGCTTTTCATGGTGTATATCTCCTCTACCTCTTCATCATTTCCTACCCTCTCCCCATACTCACCTCTTTTCAGCTACACCATTTTTCTGTATTGGCCAATTTTGTTCTTGCCTTAGAGTCTTGGCACTTGCTGTCACCCCTGCTTGGGCTGTCTTTTCCCTCAAATATTCACATAGCAGTAGCCTTCCCACCTTTCAGGTTCTAGTTTGAGTGTCACTTCCTCAGAGAGGGCCATCTCTTACTCCATCAGCCATGTGGCATTGGGTAAATTGCTTAACTTTTCTAAGCCTCAGTATCTTCATCAATGTAATGAAGTTCAAAAGACTTCCTATCAACAAAAATGAAAATTTTGATAAATGATTCTGAGAAAATTTATTGGAAAAAGATAAAATGAGATCAATTTTTATACTGTGCATAAGGATAAATTATATGTGTATAAGGAATCTCAATGTAAAAAATGCAGGCAAGCAAGTCCTAGAAAAAAAAAAAAAACATGAATTCATCCTTAACTGGGGCACAGAGAAAAGATTCCTAACTATGGTCCAAAATGCAGAGGCAATAAAATAAAAGATTGATACATTTGACTACATTAAAAAAACTTATGTGTGTAAAAAAGTAACACCGTAACAAGACCCAAAACAATTAGGAGAAAATAGTTGCAACATATATCATAAATAAAGGGCTGATATCACTAACATACAAAGAACTCTTAAGAATTGAGAGAAAAGACCAAAACCTGATACAAAAATAGGTAAATGACATGAATAAACAATTCACAAAAAATTAAATGGCCCTCAAATATATTAAGGGATATTTAATTTTCCTCATGATCAGAATAAAAGTCAAGGTACACTGAGAGCACATTTCTCATGTACCAGACGGGTAAAGACTAAAAAGTACAATAAACAAATTGGTTGGTGAAGCTATAGGTAAACAGTCACTTTCATGCATTGCTGGTTGGAACACAAATTTGTACAACTTGTATGAAGGGAAATTTGGCAATACTAAAAAAACCTTACACATGCATTTACTTTTTGATGTAGTAATCCCACTTTACCCTGAAGATTCACCTCCACCAAGACAAAAATAGATATGCACAAAGTTATTCATTGCAATATTCCTTTTAATTGCAAACTATTGTACTGGTTTAATAAACTACAGTACATGCATACAGTTATGAAAAATATTTTTTAAAAAAAGAATGTGGAAGATCTCTATGAACTGATGTGGACTGATTTCCAGGTTATAATGTTGAGTAAAACAAAAGCAAAGTGCAAAACTGCATAGGCAGTGTGCTACATTTTGTTTAGGAAGGGCAAATGAGAAAATTTCATGCATCTGTTTATTTGTGCAAAAATAAAACATGCAAGCAATATAAACTAGATACTAATGAGATCTGTTTCCTATAGATGTGAGTGGGAACAGGGTGGAAAAGATAGATAAGAATGTAGAGTATCTGAAATTTCTCTGAGTAATACTTTTTAAACATTTCTAATTTTTGAAACTGTGGTAATGTTTCACATACTCAAAAAAAGAAAATCAATAAAATCAACAAAGGTTGGGAAAACACTAAAATGGAACACAAACAGAACAAATGAACTAAAGTTTACTTAAAATGGATAACATAAATACAGTGAAAAGTGAAAAAAGAGAATTAATTTAAATAACTTTTTTCTTTCATACTTGAGATTTTATTGGTTGTTTTGAAGATTAGTATATAGACATTATGAACAATTTTTAAAAATTTCAATGTAGGTACCGAAATCTAAAAAGCGAGGTAATTGTAATTCTATTCTAGTTATTTCAGTGACTTTCCAGTTTAAAATTTAGAGGCTAAATAGTTTTTTCAATGATTTCCAAGTTCAACATTTAGAGGCCAATTTTTCCTAAGAGGATATCAACTATCAATAACTTCAAATGTTTAAAAATGTATTACATTGTAAGTGCCACTGATTCACAATTCAATATCATACCTACTACGTACACAAATTTTCAACCTTTCACAGCACATAAGAAATTAGCAAATATGAACTACCACAACCAAATATATTACCTAATGCACATAATTCTGACAGGGAGAGCCAAGGTCAGGGAGAGGTTTTCTTTAAGAAACAATCCTACTGAAAAACAACATGAGAATAGAAGTAATTTTAATTGTTTAAGACATATCAAATGTATGACTGTGACTCTAAGTTGTCATTTAGTATGCTTTGTATTACAGGACACAAAAACTGCCTCCCTCCAGTCTATGGAATATTAAATTGGTACCCAGGACCGTGAATGTCTCCCACAATTCAATGTCTCACTATTTTCTCGTTGTACCACCTCTTAAAACAATTTACACTTAGCAAATGAATGAAGTAGCATTCCTGTCTTCTTAAAAATGTGTCTAGAGCTACTAAAAAGCTTGCGTCTTCAAAACAGTTGATAAAAATTATTCCATATTAATCAGATTTGGTTTCTTTCTTTCCGGCATCATCAGAGGCTAGATGCTCCTCCATTTTAACTCTCGGTTTTCTGCAGGTAAATCTTTAGTTTCTCGGTTAGTCTATTCAGCCTGTTTGCCCTTTGTTCCCCTTTTCCCTTTTGTTTGCACTTTTTTTTTTTCTGAGGATTTTTCCTTTCCTGCTGCTTTTTATTTATTTATTTATTTATTTATTGGCTTTGTTTCAACTTTTGCAGGGGCAGGCTTAACTGAGAACCTCGCAGATCTCCTCTTGGGCTCTTCCTTCGCATCTAGAGACTTTGCAAAGCTGGACTGCTGGGCTGTCACTCTTCTCGCCCTCAAATAACCTTTGAACATAGCATTTGGATAATATGACCTTGGGGCTAAAGACAAAAAGAACTCTAAAACAATATTGACCTCTACTTTGTAGGCTTTTATTTCTCAGAGGGGTGGGTGAGCGATACTGAAATTACTTTTTCTGTATCCTAGGATTGACCAAATAAGTAAATATACTGTGGATAAAGGAAGCCAGGTTTCTTACTGTCAGAGAAGGGAGTTATAAATATGGAAGATGAAAAAAAATAGAATGAATCCTGTAGTGTTGGATTGAACTTGAAGGTATTAGTGTGAAATCATGGATTTAAATATAGCCTAGAGATAGATATGTAAATAAATATTGGTGTATATGGATATATATATATATATTCTTTACTAGCTGAGAGAGTCTAAAAGCAATGACACCCAAGAAACAACGGGCACACCTAGCACTCAGATCTTGGTTTCTAAAATCTCAAAGGAATCAAGACTCCTTGGAGAAATGGCTGAATGCAAGGCTGGGACAGGAAAAGAATGAGGTGAATCTGGAATATCCTGCTATGCCAGAAAGTAAGAAACTGTTCAAAGCTTGTTGGGGGCATGTCAAAAGGAAGCAGGAGGCATCTTTAAGGGGTACCCACTTGGCCAAATCAGGGGCAATTTGAGCTTCTCTTTCTTCTTTTCTTTTTTTTTCTTTCTTTCTGTTTTTTTTTTTTTTTTTTTTTGAAACAGACTGGAGTGCAGTGGTGCAATCATAGCTCACTGCAACCTTGAATTCCTGGGCCCAAGCCATCCTCTCAAATCAGCCTCCTGAATAGCACTGGACTACAGATGAATACTATTATGCCATGCTAATGTTGTATTTTTATATTTTTGGAGGCATGGTCTTGCTATGTTGCTGAGGCTTGTCTCAAACTCCTGACCTCAAGAATCCTCCTACTTTAATCTCCCAAGTCGCTGGGATTGCAGACACGAGCCACCATGCCCAGCAACAAATTAAGCTTCTAAATAAATGATAGTAAAGGACTTTATCTTGTAAAATAAAATAAAAATCCATGAGTCCACACTGCTGTAAGAAATAAGGAATGAAAGGAGAAGGGGAAGGTCCTTCTTGGAATAGAAAGCAACTAATAAATGTAGAAGCAATTATGAAATTAGAAATTTATCATTTGGCAACCATTATAGTAATAATTGTTTCTGGCAAGAATCTACTAAATCTAGTGTGTGGCATTTTTAGGAATAGCAGAATATTTATATAGTTTTAAAATATCCCCCCATAAGAAGCTTATTAATTACAAAGGGGAAAAATAGCTACTTCACAATGAGGAAACCCTGATAGATATCACTTTAAACAAGGATCAAAATTAACATCACCAGTAGTGGCACCGATGGACATCATGTGCCTCCTGATACGATGGTCAAAGAACCCAATGTCACTTGAGGGTTATTCCTGACACAAAAATGTATAACCTGAATATAATCATGAGTAAACCTCAGACAAACTGAAACTGAGGGATATGCTACAACTAGTCGATACCATCAGAAATTTCAGTGTCTTGAAACACAAAGAAAGACTGTATTTTAGGTTAAGGGAGACTAACTAAATACGACAATCGAATGCACCACATGTTTCTGTATTTCATTTGCTATATAAGACATTACTGGGACAATTAGAAAAATCTGAATGAAGTCTGTAGAGTAGATAAATAATATTGCACCAATGGTAATTTATCAGTTTTGATCATTGGACTGTGGTTATGTCAGATAATTTCTTTGTTTACAGAAAACACACACAAAAGTATTTAGGGGTAAAAGGGCATCATGCCTATGATTTATTCTCAAGTAGTCCCCCAAGATAGATACAGATTAAGTATTCCTTATCTGAAAAGCTTGAGGCCAGAAGTGCTTCAGATTTATAATTTGATTTTGGAATATTTGCATTATAGAAGTTTGGGGTCTTAAATAAAAATAACCAAAATCCAGCATGCTCCAATAAGCATTTCTTTTGAATATTGTGTTGGTTCTCAGAAAGTTTTGGATTTTGGAGCATGTTGGATTTCAGATTTTCAAATTGCAGGTGTTCGAGCTGTATAATAATATGCAAATGAATAGTATTTATGCTAATATGTATATATGTAATAATGTATCTGTATTATATAAGTATGTTACATATACATATGCAAGAAAGTCCTTACTTCACAGAGATATTATATATCAAATAAAAAGAAAATCGTGTAAGAGCTTAGCCCAATGTTTGATACAATATAGATGCCTAATACACCTTAGCTATTGTTATCACTATTAACACTTAGAAATCAGTTTATTCATCTCTAAATTGGGTTAATTATGCACACACACTGGGTGTGTGAGAGGATTGAATAAGATAATGCTTATAAAAGTGACATGTGAGCCCTAATGTTCTCTGAAAAAGTGAAATCACCTTTCGTATAAATTTTTTAAAATTCTATGAGCACTTCTATAGTTCTTCTTGTGTAGCAATATTAACTCATTTAATCTTTGTAGCAACCCTATTGAGGTAGGTACTATTACTGTCCCCATTTTATAGACAAGGCAACTGGAGTTCAGGAAGGGTAATTTACCCAACATCACAAACATCATTTTGACTAGTTTGTGGTAAATCCACGCTTTTAGCTCAGACAGTCTGACTCTTAGAGTTTGCATTCTTAACCACTATGCTATGCAGATTGTCATTTCTTTTGCTAGTACATCATCTTAATTTATGTATTCTAACACCTTCTCCAGGATTCGAGAGGAGGCATTAGACCAGGATCCTAGAATATTCCAGGATTTGGTGACAATTTAATGGTAGCCCTCTCTATACAACTTAACATAGTGCCTTTCTTGGGTTTATATAAATGTTTATACCTTCTCTTTTCTTCTCACATTGAAGGAGACTTCCCTCTTTTGTATATCATTCTGCTACTTCCCTTAGGTAAAATTATGAAGAAGTCCTCTAATATTTCTTATTTTTCTGAATCTTCCCTAGACCTGGACATAGTGGTCCACGTGTGACACTGGATAATGATTATACACAAGAAATGGAGCATAATGTTTTCCATTTTGTTTCCAGTCCCATTTCTGAAAATGACCAGCCTTTGGTCAGTAATTTGAGAGGCTGAGCTGTTAGGTAGCCTGCCTTTAATACAACTGGTACTCTCACACCTGTCCCTGGGCAAACTATTAAAATAGGACTCTGCAGTGATTTAAGGGAAGTCTAGAAATAATTTGCTTCTCTTATGCTTTTCCTTTTGTTTTCTTCAGTTAGATCTAGATTATTATTATTTTCTCAGTGATAAATAATTGATAAATAAGTGATAAATGATAAATAACTTCTGGAAAGGTGCCAATAGATACATAATAACTATTGCAATTTATAAGAAATACTGTGAAAATTAAGTTTCTGACTTACCTAAAATTTTAAAACATGAACTAAATTTTGGCAAATTTTCCCTCAAATGCTAGCTTTCAAAATCTATCTACAGTTTAGCTCTTCTCACAGTGGATTCCTCCTTTAGTTGACAAATTGGCAAATATGTGAGGCAATCATGGCTATAAGTAACAAAGCTATCGATACTTTCTCTTTTAAGCCTGTTAAGAAGCACTAGTGTTTTAACCATTTCTCTTTTAGAAAATTAGGAAATGTGACTATATGTTCACGTAAGTTTTAAAGGAATAACCAGAATAAAATAAAAGCAGCAAGAAAATGGTTAAAACGCAGACAAACATGAACACATAACAGCAGTTTGGTGGACTGAAATGATGTCTCACATTTCTCTGAGGATCTGTTTTTCATCATTTTTTTCCTGTTCTTCAGTTGCGTAAGCACTATTGATCTATGTTCAAGTTTAATGATTCTTTTTTCTCTACCTCAAACCTACTGTTGAATTCCTCTAGTGACCTTTTAAAATTTCAAATATACTTTTCTTTTTTAACTTCTTTTTTTAGTATTTTGTTATTTCAATAGCTTTTGGTGTACAAGTGGCTTTTGGTTGAAAGGGTGAATTATATAGGGGCAAATTTTGAGATTTTAGTGCACCTGTCACTTGAGTAGTGTATGTTGTAGTCAGTATGTATTTTTTTTTTACCCCACATACCCCTTCCCAACCTCCCCATTATGAGTCTCCAAAGTCCATTATATCACTCTGTATATATGCCTTGCATACTCACAGCTTAATTTCCACTTATAAGTGGAAACATACCGTATTTGGTTTTCCATTCGTGAGTTACTTCCCTCAGAATAATGGCCTGGAGTTTCAGCACCGTTGCTGCAAAAGACATTATTACATTCTTTTTTTATGGCTGAGTACTATTGCATGATGTATATATACCACATTTTCTTTATCCCTTTCGATTAATGAGCACTTAATGGTTGGTTCTATATCTTTGCAATTGTGAATTGTGCTGCAATAAACACACATGTGCATGTGTCTCTTTGATGTAATGACTTATTTTCCTTTGGGTAGACACCCAGTAGTGAGATTGCTGAATTGAATGGTAGATCTACTTTTAGTTCTTTAAGAAATTTCCATACTGTTTTCCATAGAGGTTCTACTAACTTACGTTCCCACCACCAGTGTATAAGTATTCCTCTTTCACCATATCCACACCAACATCTATTGTGTTTTGACTTTTTAATAATGGGACTTTTGCAGGAATGAAGTGGTATATCACTGTGGTTTTAATTTGCATTTTCCTGATGATTAGTGATGTTGACCATTTTTCATATGTTTGCTGGCCACTTGAATATCTCCTTCTGAGAAAAGTCTGTTCATGTCCTTTGCCCACTTTTGATGGGACTATTAGTCCTTTTTCAGATGCATAGTCTGAAAATATTTTCTCCCATTCTGTGGATTGTCTGTTTACTCTGATGATTGTTTCTTTTGCTGTGCAGAAACTATTTAATTTAATCAGGTCCCATTTATTTATTTTTGTTTCCGTTGCATGTGCTTTGGGGGTGTCAGTCATGAATTTTTTGCCTAAGCCAATGTCCAGAAGAGTTTTTCCAATGTTATCTTCTAGTATTTTTATGGTTTCATGTCTTAGATTTAAGTCTTTGATCCACCTTGAGTTAACTTTTCTATAAGATGAGAGATAGGGATCCAGTTTCATTCTTCTACTTGTGGCTAGCCAGTTTTCCCAATATCATTGATCAAATAGAGTGTACTTTCTTCAATTTATGCTTTTGTGTGCTTTGTCAAAGATCAGTTAGTTGTAAGTATTTGGCTTTATTTTGAGATTCTCTATTCTGTTGTATTGGTCTATGTGCCTACTTTTTTTCCACCAGAACCATGACGTTTTGGTAACTATAGCCTTGTAGTATAACTTGATGTCCAATAATGTGCTGCCTCTAGATTTATTCTTTTTGCTTAAGATTGGTTTGGCAATTTGAGCTCTTTTTTGGTTCCATATGAATTTTAGGATTTTTTTTTCTAATTCTGTGAAAAACAATGTTGGTATTTTGAACAGGATTGCATTGAATCTGCAGATTGCTTTGGGGAGTATGGTCATTTTCACAATATTGATTATTGCAATCCATGAGCATAGGATGTGTTTCCATTTGTTTGTATCATGCATGATTTTTTTCAGCAGTGTTTTGTAGTTCCTCTTCTATAGATCTTTCATCTCCTTGGTTAAGTATATTCCTAGATATTTTATTTGTTTTGCAGTTGTTGTAAAAGAGATTGAGTTCTTTATTTGATTCTCAGCTTGATCATTGGTGCTGTACAACGGTGCTATCGATTTGTTTACCTTGATTTTGTAACCCGAGAGTTTACTGAATTTATTTATCAAATCTGGGAGTCTTTTGGAAGAGTCTTTAGGGTTTTCTAGGTATACGATCATATCATCATATCATCAGCGAACAGTGATAGTCTGACTTCCTTTTTTTCCAATGTGGATGCCCCTTTATTTCTTTCTCTTGCCTGATTGCTCTGGCTAGAGCTTCCAGTATTATGTTGAATAGAAGTGATGAAAGTGGGCATTCTTGTATTGTTCCATTTCTCAAGGGGAATGCTTTCAACTTGGCCCCATTCAGTCTGATGTTGGCCGTGGGTTTGTCATATATGGCTCTTCTTAATTTGAGGTAAGTCCTTTCTATGCCTAGTTTGTTTTGTCATAAAGGGATGCTGGATTTTAGTAAATGCTTTCTCTGCATGTATTGAGATGATTATATGGTTTTTGTTTTTAATTCTGTTTATGTGATGTATCACATTTTTTGGCTTGTGTATGTTAAACCATCCCTGCATCCCTAGGATGAAACAAAATTGATAATGGCGTATTATCTTTTTCATATGCTATTGGATCCAGCCACCTAGCATTTTGTTGAGAATTTTTGCATCTATGTTCATAAAGGATATTGATCTGTAGCTTTCTTTTTTTGTTATGTCCTTTCCTGGTTTTGGTATCAGGGTGATACTGACTTTATAGAATGATTTAGGGAGCAATCCCCTTTTCTCAACATTTTCGAATAGTTTCAGTACATTGGTTTCAGTTCTTCTTTGAATGTCTGGTAGAATTCAGCTGTAAAACCATTTGGCACTTGGCTTTAAAAAAATTATTACCCATTCAATCTCACTACTTATTATTGGTGTGTTCAGAATTTCTGTTTCTTCCTGATTTCATATAGGAGGGTTGTGTATTTCCAGGAATTTATCCATTTCCTCTAGGTTTTCTAGTTTATGTACATAGAGGTGTTCACAGTAGTCTCAAACAAGCCCTGTTGTGTAGGTTGTAATGTCTCCAGTTTCATTTCTAATTGAGTTTATTCGAATCTTCTCTTTTCTTATCTTGGTAAATCTAGCTAATGGTATACAATTTTGTTTATGTTTTCAAAGAACAAGCTTTTTGTTTCATTGATCTTTTGTATTTTTGTTTGCTTGCTTCAATTTCATTTAGTTCTGCTCTGATATTTGTTATTTCTTTTGTTCTGCTAAAGTTCAGGTTTAGTTTGTTCTTGTTTCTCTAGTTCCTTGAGGTGTGATATTAGATTGTAGATTTGTAATCTTTCAGACCTTTTGATGTAGGCCTTTAGCACTATAAACTTTCCTCTTAGCACTGCTTTTGCTGTATCTCAGTGGTATTGATAACTTGTGTCACTATTGTCATCCATTTTAAAGAAATATTTAATTTCCATCTTGATATCATTGATAATCCAGGAGTAGATTGTTTAATTTCCTTGTATTTGTATAGTTTTGGGGAATCATTTCGGAGTTAATTTCTAGTTTTATTCCATTGTGGTCTGAGAAGATACTTGATATTATTTTTATTTTCTTAAATGTATTGAGACTTGTTTTGTGGTCTATCACATGGTCAATCTTGGAAAATATTCCATGTACTGATGAATAGAATGTATATTCCACATTTCTTGGGTAGAATGTTCTAGAAATATCTTTTAGGTCCTTTTGTTCTAGAATGTAGTTTAACTCCATTGTTTCTTTGTTGACTTTCTGTCTTGGTGATCTGTCAGGAAGTTTATATTTTTTGGCTCCACATTCAACCAGGAACTAGTAGTTTAGAAGTTTCCACTCAGTTCCTAAGACAGCTCAGCCTTGGGTATGCCTCTAGTCTTACAGGTTTCTAGGGATGACTGTGATATTATTTTTAGGCCTGATTTCTTGGGAGTTGCTCTTGCGTCAGAGCAGCTTATTGTTTAGCATTTGGCCAGAGGTGTGTTTAAGCCCCTTATGCCAGTAAGGCTTCCACTCTATGTTGAGAGATCTGTGTGTGGTTTGGGGAATGCTTTCAGGTATTCATCATGTTCTGTTCTGATTGCTCCTGAGTGAGTAAAACCTATCACGTGCTTGCAGCTTTCCCAGCCCAACAGATTTGACTGTGATACTAGGAGGGCTCTTCTTAACTATCTCTTTCTCTGATTCTTTCTATTCAACTTCCAGATGCTCTGCTATTTTGCTCATGTCATAGAGTTATCAACTTCTTCTTAATTGGTCTCCACCAAGATTGCCACTGTTTTCTATAACACTCTCAGGCATGGAGTTCTTCATACTCTGTTTCATATTTAGTCTGTGGAGCTCTTCACCCTTATGGCCTGACTTTCTCCCTGGGATGCATCCCTATGACACTGGTCTAGAACTAGGGCCAGGGACCAAGGTTTTTTGGAGTGACAAACACATTCTATGAGATTGGTACAGGAGGGAGGGTGTAAACCCCTGGTCTTCTTAGCTTTCTCCACCTGGTGTGGAATCTCTACCCTAAGAGTAACCTGGGGCAGAGATAATTCAGGTCAGGATTCTTGGCTTGCCACACCTGGGGTAGAGCTTCCATCCTACAAGGCAAGGGGGCTTGGTCAGAGACCCAGTTATCTTGGCCATACCTGCCTAGAATAGACCTTCTGCAACATGGTGTTGGGGTAATAAGAAACATCAGCATCCTGACCCTCTTGGCGTGAAATCATAGCCCCAGACAGGGAGCTTCCATAACATGAAACTGGGAGGGGTAGATAAGACTTTCATTGTTCCCAGCAAAATTTAGTAAATTTACTTGAGTGAATGTTTCTCCATTTGCTGTATGCCCTTAGGACAATATTCACTTTAAATGATTGTTTTATATAATTTTCAGCAGCTCAATTATTGTTTTGCTAGAAAGAGCATCTGCTGAGCTACTTATTCCATCACTTCAGAAGTTCTCTCTACCTTCATTTTTTTATTAGAGGGAGAAACTGAAGCCCAGAGAAATTATGAATTGCCTGTAGCATTAAAGAGGCTGAGACCAAAACCTAAATCCAATATTCTTTTCCATTATTCCAAGTGCTTCAAGTAAAATGGTCACTGGTTTACATTTCTGCTTGTGTCATAGCTGAGTAGATGTGAACCAAGTAAAGGGTTAAAATTATGGATAGATCCAATAATTTAAGTTCAAAATTGATTCACTAAAGCAATGTGTTGTCAAGTGACCTTACTGTGTCCTTGATGCTTTTACTTTTGTGTTTCACTGATCCTCCTTTTCCCTAATTTGTCTCTCCCCCAACTGTTACATATACTATAGGGGGTCCTTGGGCAGTGGTGAAATTTCCACAACAATCATTTTACTGAGAAATCACACATAACTTTGAGGCTGCTTGGTGAGTATTGGCTTATCACATTTTGAACAGGTGGGCTGGTACAGGAAATAGAATCCAGACTTTGACATCAAACTTAGTTTCAGATTATAACTTGACCACTTCCTAGTTCGGTGTTCTCAGGGCATGTTAGACAATCTGTATTAGTCTCAGTTTCTGAATCTGCAAAATGGGCATAATAAAACTTGGCAGGGTGTTGTAAGGAGTCAGTGTAGTCAAGTGGGTATAGAATCTGGCACAGAACAGGGACTCAGTTTGTAGCAGCTTCTTTTAATCTCTGTGCCATTGCTGTTAGAGAGAAGTTGGTTACTAGGTTTCACTTACTTCTCTTTTTTTTTTTTTTTTTTTTGCAGATTGTTGCTTACTTTCTTATTCCCTGATGATATCTCTTAGGTGTAATGTTGTTCAATTGACGCACATCCTTCATACTTCACATAATATTGTGCTTTACCTAATGTTAAATTTAGTACTTTACATAATAATAAAAGAGTGGAACTGCCTTGGGGGTAAATAGAGTCTAGATATCGGGTCATTTTTGTCCTACTTTGTGAATTTAGGGTTTCTACTTTCATCTAGCTTCTTGCCTGTTTTTGTGACTGTCCCCTTAACCTCTGTTACCAGAGCATCTAGAAATAGTGAAGAATTCACTAAATTAGTAGTCTGGAGTTCAAAGGGCAATTGTTTTATGTAAGTGTTTTAAAAGCTTATCTTCCAAAAAGTAAGCAATCCAGTAAATCTGTCCAATCTAAGTGTGTTATGATTGGGATGGATTAACCTCATTCCACTAAAAGAGAAATGCAGAACTCTATGTTGCAGCCAAGGTGCACTGGTTAATGTCCATCATGGATTGACAAAGTGGTTGTTTGGTTGTAAGCTGACATTTTGCTTTCCAAGCTCAGAATTTGTTCATGAAATTGGTATGTGCCTTAGAGTCTGCTTAGAGTGAATAAAGGATATGTGTGTGTGTGTTTGCTTTGGGAGGAGGGGACTGAATGTGGCCTTGGAAGTTTGTAGAAAGGTCATGATGAGTCACCAAAGATCATAATGATAAAGAATTATGTTGTGCTTATAATGTTGAGGCCCTATTCTAAGTGCTTCATATGTTAATTAATTCACTGAATGCTGACAACATCTCTGTGAGGTAATTATGATTATTATTCACATTTTACAGGTGAAGATACTGAGGCATAGAAAAGTTAAATGACTTGCCCATGATCAAACAGGGTTGGCACACAAACTAAAATGGGCCAGCTTCAAATTTGATGCTGCCAATTACTATGCTGCCTCTTGCATAATGATGTGGTGTAAGAAGCATTCAAATGGCTTTCATTACCCTTAAAGCCATATTTTTCAGCTAAGTAGCCTCAGCAGAGGCTTCCCTGTGAGCAAGCAGCAGAGTGTACTGCTCTTCTCAAGCCTTGTCATTGATGGTGGCAGTCTGGCTCAACAGAGTATCTCCCAGTCAATGCTGGGAGGGTTCTGCTCTCCACCTCAGCAGGAGAATATGTAGGTCTGGCTCTAGGGCCTCTCATCGTCAGCTCCAGAGATCAGCAGAGAGGCCACTCTGAAGAGTTGTTGATAGAGAAGTTGCAGCAGATATAGTTTGATTCTTGAGAGATCTCTTGGAGATTGTACATGGATATTTCAAGGCAAGGAGCAGAGGCTGTTATCTTAGAAGCTTCCCAATGCAACACCGTAGTGACATCCATGAGGAAAGAAGCAGAGAAACAATATCACCAGGGCCCAGCGGGACTGCTCTAAGGCCATGATAAGTGAGAGAGCAGCTGGCTCTCTTACTAGAATCTGGAAAAAATGTAACCATGAAAGTGAGATTCTTGAACATTTCCATCTGAACTGTACCTTAGGGAGAATTCATATGCCAGGTGGCCTCAAACACAAAATATGGCTGCTGACAGCATTAGGTGTTGTCTATTATCTTAGTGCATTTTCTGCTGCTATAACAGAATACCACACACAGGGTAACTTATAAAGAACAAAAGTTTAATTGGCTCATGGGCTTGGAGGGTGAGAAGTCCAAGAGTGTGGCGCTGGCATCTGGCAAGGGTCACCCCATAGCAGAAGGGCAGAAGGTGAAAGCAAATGCAGGAGACAGAGAAAAAGTAGTGGTTGAACTTATTATTATTATTTTTTTTCGGGAGACCACTCCCACAATAACAGCATTAATCCACTGGTGAGGGCAGAGCCTTCATGCCTAATCACTTCTTAAAGGTTCTGCCTCTTAATAGTGTTGTAATGGCAATTAAGATTCCAACATATGAGCTTTTGGGGGACACAGTCAAACCATAGCACCTACATGAATGGGTCTGTAAGCATAGGATGCATTCTCTTTGTGTTGAATTTATTCCCAAGGCTAGTAGCTCATTTGTTACTTTTCAAAGTATTTTTTTGACGTAATGTAGGCCCCTGAAATGAATAACTAAACAAATGATTAACCACAGGACTCAGCATCAACATAGGCACATTATGATGCTTTGCATCATCTCTCAATGAGAGATTTTGTCTGACATTTTCCCTATTGCAGGAGGGCTGGAGAAGAAAAAATACTCAGAAAATCTGTCCTAAATTCAATAATCAGTAATTGTACTAAAACAATTTAAGAAGAGGTATTTTCTACCTCTATCCTCAGCCTCATAGGAGACCTTTGTTCTTTTGTCTCCCCAATGGGGAGCATCTTTCCTAAGAGGATATGATATCTTATGTCTTTAAGAGAAAGGGAGAAAAAACATATGTAATAAGCTAGAGTTACACATATCTAAGATGTTATTCTCAGTTGTTAATTCAATCAAGGGACTTATCCAGCTTTTTGTCTAATTGAACGAAGGCATTTGATACCTTGTCTATATTCAAATTTATTTACTCTTTCAAACTAACAGGCGCAAATGACTGCTCAAAATGGATTGATTGATACCATACCCTAGAGTCTGCTAACTCTTAAGATCCCAGCTGTTGAGAATCTCAAAAAAGATTTTGGCTCATCGGCCTGCAGTGGAATTCTAACGGGTATAAAAAGGAAGTAAAGGAGCTGTTGCAACTCCTGCCCTACAAAGGAGGAGAAAGAGCCCACTTTCACTTGGCTCTGTGTTGCCAGGACCAAAAACAACCTTGTTTATGTTCTCTTGCTTCCATTGCCTGCATCCTATTCTTTATGTCCCTATGCCTCCTTCTCCTCTTCTCTTTCCTTTCTTTCCCTTTTCTCTACTGTCCTGTTTTGTCCTCTTGATTTTCTTCTTTTCCCTTGACTTTTCATTTCGACTTTTCCTTTATTGTCATGACAAAATTCAGTTTGCGTTTTTCTAGTGGGTAACAATGCTGAACATATTTTCATAGCTTATTTGCCATCCTTTTGTCCTGTTTGCCCATCTTTGGATTGGGTTGTTTGTTTTCTTTTGGTGGAGCTTGAGATATATAGATAGATATAGGTATATATTATGGATATAAGTCCCTTGGCAAATTATTTCATTTACAATTATTTCCTTACCATCTGTGGATTTCATTTTCATTCTCTTAACAGCTTATTTTAGGGCCGGGCGTAGTAGCTCACTCCTGTAATCCCAACACTTTGGGTGGCCAAGGTGGACGGATCACTTGAGTTCAGGAATTCAAGACCAGCCTGGCCTACATGGTAAAACCCCGTCTCTACCAAAAATACAAAAATTAGCCCAGCGTGGTAGCACATGCCTATATTCCCAGCTACTTGGGAGGCTGAGTCATGAGAATCGCCTGAACCCAGCAAATGTAGGTTGTAGTGATCTGAGATCATGCCACTGCACTCCAGCCTGGGTGACAGAGTGAGACTCTGCCTCAAAAAAAAAAAAGAGTTTATTTTGGAAAGCAGAAGTAGGCTGGGTGGTGGCTCACACCTGTAATCCCAACACTCTGGGAGGCCAAGGCAGGTGGATCACAAGGTCAGAAGATCAAGACCGTCCTGGCTAACATGGTGAAACCCTATCTCTACTAAAAATACAAAAACATTAGCCAGGCGTGGTGGTGGGTGCCTGTAGTCCCAGCTACTCGGGAGGCTGAGGCAGGAGAATGGCGTGAACCTGGGAGGCGGAGCTTGCAGGGAGCCGAGATCGCGCCACTGCACTCCAACCTGGGCGACAGAGCAAGACTCTAAAAAAAAGAAAAGCAGAAGTTTTAGATTTCTGTGAAGTCTGATTTATGTAATTTGTTATTTTATGGCTTATGCTTTTTGGTGTTGTACCTGGAAATCTTTGCCTAACCAAGGTCTCAGTGAATTTTTCCTATATTTCCTGATGAAAGTTTTATAGTTTTAGGTTTTACAATCATGTCAATGAGTTATTTTGAGTTATTTTTTGTGTATGGTGCAAGGTTTGAATAAAAGTTCATTTCTTGCATGTAGATATCCAATTGTTCCAGCTCCATTTATGGAAAAGTCTATTATTTCTCCAGTGAATTGCCTTTGCAACTCTGTCAACAATCAGTTGAGCATATGTGTAAGTATATTTCTGGACACTCTGTTATGCTCTATCGGCTTATTTGTCTTTCTTTATGCCAATACCACACTTTTTAGCTCATGGTAGGTTTATATTAAAACTTTAAAACAGGTAGTGTTAACACTCCAACTTTGTTCTTCTTTTTAAAAGTTATTTTGAATATTCTAGGTCCTGTGCAATGTCATGTGTATTTTAAAGCAGCTTGTCAAACACTACACAAAGTCTCCTGGGATTTTGACTGGGATCACACTAAATCCACAGACAAATTTTGAGATATTTGACATCTTAACAAAATAGAGTCTTCTAATTCATGAATATATCTCCCTATGTATCTAGATCTTCTTTAATTTTGCTCAGCAATATTTTCAGTTTCAGTGTGAGATTTAAAAAAAAATTGTGGGTATGTAGTAGGTGTATGTATTTGTGGGTTACATGAAATGTTTTGATACAGGCATGCAATGCATAATAATTACATCATGGAGAATGGGGTATCCATCCCCTCAAGCATTTATCCTTTGAGTTATAAACAGTCCAGTTATACTCTTTTTGTGATTTGACAATGTACAGTTAATTTTGTTTACTGTAGTCACCCTGTTGTGTTACCAAATACTAGGTCTTATTCATTCTTTCTAACTGTGGAGTTGGTGGGGCAAGAAAGGAGGGTTATTGGGTTCCGTGTTATATTATCCATAAGTATTTTGTATTTTTGATGCTGACATATGTGCATTTAAAATTTTTAATCTTATATTATTTGCTACTGATATATAGAAAGCTACTTGTTTTGTATATTGATTTTGTATTCTGAATCCTTAACAATCTCACTTATCAGCTCCAGTAGCTTTTGTAGATTCCATTACATTTTCTACATAAATGATTATGTCATCGGAAAATAAAGACAGTTTGCTTCCTCCTTTCTAATATGTACACATTTAATGTCCTTTTCTTGCTTATTGCACTGAAGAGAACTTCCAGTGCAATATTGAATAGAAGTGATAAGTGTACATATTTTGCATTCTTCCTAGTCATAGGAATAAATATTCAGTCTCTCACCATCAATTATGATGTTAGCTGTAGGTTTTTGATGTATGCCCTTTTTCAGGTTGAGGAAGTTCCTTTCTATTCTTAGTTTGATCATTGTTTCAATGAAGAATGGATGCTGGATTTTGGCAAAAGCTTTTTCTGAATATTTTGAAATGATAATATGATATTTCATTTTTTAATAGGGTGAATTACATCAGTTATTATTGTCACCCAGGCTGGAGTGCAATGGCGCGATCTAGGCTCACTGCAACATCCACCTCCCGGGTTCAAGTGATTCTCCCACCTTAGCCTCCCAAGTAGCTGGGATTCAGGCACCCGCCATAATGCCCAGCTGATTTTTGTATTTTTATAGAGACAGCATTTCACCATGTTGGCCATCATGGTCTTGAACTCCTAACCTAAGGTGATCTGCCTGCCTTGGCCTCCCAAAGTGCTGGGATTACAAGTATGAGCCACTGCCCCCAGTCTTAATTTTTAAATTTTAAACTAATCTTGCATTTCTGGGATAAATTCCACTTGGTCATGATGTAACATCCTTTTAAAAATAAACATATTGTTGGATTTAATTTGCTAATATTTTGTATGTTTATATTTATGTTCATGAGAGATACTGACTTGTACTTTTTTTTGTAATGCCTTTGTCTGATTTTGATATTAAGGCAACAATGGTCTCATAATTACTTGAGAAGCGTTTCCTTTCTTCAATTTTATGGGGAGTTTATGTATAATTTGTGCCCTTTCCTCTTTAAATGTTTGGTAAAATTCATAAGGTCTTTTTCTGGAGGGTTCTGGAGGGTTTTATTTGTGGGAAGATTTTTTAACTAAAAGTTCAATTTATTTTATGGCTATAGGGCTATTGAGATTACCCATTTATCCTTGAATGAGCTTTTGGTACATTGTGGATTTAAGGGACTTGTTTACTTCATCTTACCTGTCAAATTTATTGAAATAAAATTGTTCATAATGTTTTCTTATTATGCTACTATTATATGTAGTGATATCATCTTTAGTAATATCATCTCATTCTTTATATTAATAATTTTTGCCTTGTTTCTTTTTTTCCTAATCAGTCTGGCTAGAGATTTGTCAATTTTATATTCTCACAGAACCAGGTTTAGATTGCATCCACAATTTTCCCCATTGTTTTTCTGTTTTCTATTTTATTGGTTGAAACTTGTATCTTTATTATTTCCTTTTTTCTATCTACTTTGTTTTAATTTGTTCTTTTTTCTAGTTTCTTAAGCTGGAACCTAAGGGCATTGACTTGACACCTTCCCTCTTGTCTAATGTGTGCATTTAGTGCAAATAAGCATCCCCTTATTTTTTAGTGGCATCCCACAAATTTTGATATGTAGTGTTTTTATTTTCTTTCAGTTAAAAATAGTTCCAAATTTCTCTTTTGAATTCAAAGAATAATTTATACCAAAGTCCTCATTGTAGTCCATTTGGGCTGCTCCAGCAAAAAGACCATAGACTTGGTATCTTAAAAACAATGGAAAATTATTTCCTATAGCTCTGGAAGCTGGGATCAAGTTACCCACAGAATTAGTGTCTGGTGAGGGCCTGCTTCCTGGCTTACAGATGGCAGTCTTCTTGCTGTGTCTTAACATGGTGGAAAGCGTCACGGGAGCTCGTCCCTTTTATCAGAGCACAAATCCTATTATGAGAGCTCTGCCCTCATGACCTAATCACCTCCCAAAAGCACCACTTCCAAATACCCTCATGTTGTGGGTTAGGTTGTGGCATATGAATTCTGGGAAGACACAAACATTCAGTGTATAGTAGTTCACCTGTAAGAGAAGCATAAGATAACAAAACGGGCAGCGTCTTCAAAATATGCAAATAGAAGTTTCACACAATGGTGCTAGGTCAGGGGTCTAAAGTTCGATCTAATCCCGTCATTTCTTTGCTCAGAAAACTTCTGTGATATCCCAATGCCTCTGAAATAAAGCTCGAATTAATTTTGCTTCAAAAATTTGAGCCTCTTGAGATCTGGCACCAGCTCAGCTTTCCAGACTTACTTCCCACAAGTCATGCCCACTTGACTAAACCGTTTTAGCTAAATAGTCCCCTCATGTGCCCTGTGATTTTCCATGTTGCTTTCTTCATATTTTTCTCTCTAAATTAACTAACCCATCATCACTACTACCCAATCAAAATGCCAATCTCAAATGTCACTTTTCCCAGGAAGTGTTCCCAAATTATATTTGTCTGAGGCCATCTTTTCTTCCTCTGAATTTCTGTAGCACCTTTGTTAGTTTTCTGTTGCTTCCATAACAAATTACCACAAATTTAGTAGCTTTAAACAATACAAACTTATACCCTTACAGTTCTGTAGGTCAGAAGTCCAAGTAGGCTAGGATGGTTTCGCTGCTCCAAGATTCACAAGGTTGAAATGAAGATGTTTGCCAGCTGGACTCTTAATTTGAGAATTCTCTTCCAAGATCATTCAAGTTATTGGTGGCATTCAGTTCCTTATGGTTTTAGGCCTAAGGTTCCCATTTCTTGCTGGCTGTCATCTGAGGGCCTCCTTAGCTCATTAAAGCCTCTTCATTTCTTGCACGTGGGCCACTATATCACAGAGCAAACAATGATGTATCTAATCCTTATCATGCATGAGATCTCTCTGACTTTCCATTCTACTGTATCTCTCTTCTGCCAGCCAAAGTTCTCTGCTTTTAAGGGTTTATGTGATTTAATTGGTTCCACTCAGATGTATCAAGATGATCTCCTATTTTAATGTAAAGGATCTTATTTACATCTGCAAAGTACTTTTTTGCTATGTAAGACAACATATTCACAGGATCATTGGAGGAGCCTTTCTGCCTGCCACACAACTCTGCTTGAAACTTATTTTCTACCTTGCATTTCAGCTGTTTGCATGTATGTCTTAACTCCTTTTCTAGACTGTAAGACCCTGGAGAACAGAAAGTGCAACTTATTCGTCACTGTATTACAAAAAAGGCCTAGGAGTGGTATGTAGTAAATAATCACAAGATGCTAGCTAAGGGAATGAAATATAATGATCCTCTACAAAAGCTCTGAGATACATATAGCATTCACTCTTAACTTATTGGAGAGATATCTGGGTGGCCAAAGAACTAATGAGTAAGATCTATGATGTTTATTTAGGCAAGGTAGGAACTGAAATGTGTTTTGGTCTAATTATAAAGCAGATTATTTTGGTTTTGGGTTTTGCTCCCCATTTTATTCTTTCTGACGGCATTTCAGTTAATTATCCTGAATTTCGCAGGTACACCATAATATATATTTTTAAAATTTTTATTTATAATTTTTGTGAGTACACAGTAGGTGTACATGTTTATGGGGTATGTGAGATATTTTCACACAGGCATGCAATTGATGATAATCACTTCAGCATAAATGGGGTATCCATCACCTCAAGCATTTATCCTTTGTGATACAAAAACTCCAATTATATTCTTCCAGTTATTTTAAAATATACAATTAAATTATTATTGACTATAGACACTCTGTTGGCTATCAAATAGTAGGTTTTATTCATTCTTTCTATTTTTGTACCCATTAACCATCCTAATATCCTCCCCACCCCACCGCCCTTCCCAGCCTCTGATAACCATCCTTCTACTATCCATGAGTTCAATTGTTCAAACTTTTAGCTCCCACAATTAAGTGAGAACACGTCAAGTTTGTCTTTCCATACCTGGCTTATTTCACTTAACGTAATGATCTCCAGTTCCATCCATGTTCTTGCAAATTACATAATCTCATTTTTTTTTAATGACTGAATAGTATTCCATTGTATATAAGTGCCCCGTTTTCTTTATTCATTTGTATGTTGATGGACACTTAGATTGCTTCCAAATCTTGGCTATTGTGAATAGTTTTGCAACAAATGGGAGTGCAGATATCTCTTTGATATACTAATTACCTTTATTTAGGGTATATACCTAGAAGTAGGATTGCTGGATCAGACAGTAATGCTATTTTTTAGTTTTTTGGAAGCTCCAAACTGTTTACCTTAGCAGTTGTACTAATTTACCCTCCCACCAACAGTGTACGAGGGTTCTCTTTTCTCCACATCTTCACCAGCATTTGTTGTTGCCTTTTGGATGTAAGCCATTTTTACTGCGGTGAGATTATATCTCATTGTAGTAATGAAGACAACCCCATTCTGTGGATTGTCTCTTCACTTTGTTGATTGTTTCCTTAGCTGTGCAAAGGAGTTAGTTGTGGGAAGATTTTAGGACTCCTTTAAATAGAACATTCCCAAGGCAGTACTCTAAGTGTTTTTTCAATAAAACCTTAATAGATGGTCTCTGACTCCATGTGTGGAAGGTACCATCATAGGTTAGGAAATTGACACAAGTGTAACAAAGAGTTTTGAAAGATCTAGCTTATAGCTTACTGATTCCAAGCAACAGTGGGCAATAAAAAAGCTAGGCCTTCTGATTTCACTATCATTGATTTTCATTTGTGTATTTTAGGACTGCTCTAAGAGAAAGAAGAGTGTTCCTGAATAAATTATCAGATTTCTCCAGGATGAAAGGAAAAATCCTAACGGGCAATATAACTGTTTTCTTTCAGAAATTTAGATTTCCGGTAAAAGTGATTTTATGCTAAAGTAACCAAAGACCCTGATATTTTTATTAAAAATTCTATATATACATATACATACATATATACATGTATGTATGATTTGCAATATAAAAATACCAAATCCCAGGCTCGTTAATATGCCTTAACAGTTCCAGTAGTATTAGACATCATGATGTGCAGTAAACATAATACAGAGGATATTTATGTCTCATTTTATTTTATGTCATCACATCCTGTTTACATTATTCTTTGATGTTCTCATAAGATATAGACTACTTTCAAATACTCTTGTCAATGGCATTTTGTAAAGGAAAAGCCAACATTCTGGGAAATCACCATTGTATTTGGAGTTGTAAGAATGTTATAATATGTTATGACTATTTGCTTCATATACAAAAACTTCTGTATCTTTTATTTTCTTTTTAATAAAAATTTTTAAAATTATACTATAAGTTCTAGGGTACATGTGCACAACGTGCAGGTTTGTTACATATGTATACATGTGTCTTGTTGGTGTGCTGCACCCATTAACTCGTCATTTACATTAGGTATATCTCCTAATGCTATCCCTCCCCCCTCCCCTCTCCCCACAATAGGCCCCGGTGTGTGATGTTCCCCTTCCTGTGTCCAAGTGTTCTCATTGTTCACTTCCCACCTATAAGTGAGAAAATGTGGTTGTCTGGTTTTCTGTTCTTCTGATAGTTTGCTGAGAATGATGGTTTCCAGCTGCATCCATGTCCCTACAAAGGACATGAACTCATCCTTTTTTTATGACTGCATAGTATTCCATGGTGTATAAGTGCCACATTTTCTTAATCCAGTCTGTCACTGATAGACATTTGGGTTGATTCCAAGTCTTTGTTATTGTGAATAGTGCCGCAATAAATATACACATGCACATGTCTTTATAGCAGCATGATTAATAATCCTTTGGGTATATACCTAGTAATGGGATGGCTGGGTCAAATGGTATTTCTAGTTCTAGATCCTTGAGGAATCGCCACACTGTTTTCCATAATGGTCGAACTAGTTCACAGTCCCACCGACAGTGTAAAAGTGTTCCGATTTCTCCACATCCTCTCCAGCACCTGTTGTTTCCTGACTTTGGAATGATTGCCATTCTAACTGGTGTGAGATGGTAACTCATTGTGGTTTTGATTTGCATTTCTCTGATGGCCAGTGATGATGAGCATTTTTTCATGTGTCTGTTGCCTGCATAAATGTCTTCTTTTGAGAAGTGTCTGTTCATATCCTTTGACCACTTTTTGGTGGGGTTGTTTGTTTTTTTCTTGTAAATTTGTTTGAGTTCTTTGTAGGTTCTGGATATTAGCCCTTTGTCAGATGAGTAGATTGCAAAAATTTTCTCCCATTCTGTAGGTTGCCTGTTCACTCTGATGGTAGTTTCTTTTGCTGTGCAGAAGCTCTTTAGTTTAATTAGATCCCATTTGTCAATTTTGGCTTTTGTTGCCATTGCTTCTGGTGTTTTAGACATGAAGTCATTGCCCATGCCTATGTCCTGAATGGTATTGCCTAGGTTTTCTTCTAGGGTTTTTATGGTTTTAAGTCTAACACTTAAGTCTCTAATCCATCTTGAATTAATTTTCGTATAAGGAGTAAGGAAAGGATCCAGTTTCAGCTTTCTACTTACGGCTAGCCAATTTTCCCAGCACCATTTATTAAATAGGGAATCCTTTCCCCATTTCTTGTTTCTCTCAGGTTTGTCAAAGATCAGATGGCTGTAGATGTGTGATATTATTTCTGAGGGCTCTGTTCTGTTCCATTGGTCTATATCTCTGTTTTGGTACCAGTACCATGCTGTTTTGGTTACTGTAGCCTTGTAGTATAGTTTGAAGTCAGGTAGCATGATGCCTCCAGCTTTGTTCTTTTGGCTTAGGATTGTCTTGGCAATGTGGGGTCTTTTTTGGTTCCATATGAACTTTAAAGCAGTTTTTTCCAATTCTGTGAAGAAACTCATTGGTAGCTTAATGGGGATGGCATTGAATCTATAAATAACCTTGGGCAGTATGGCCATTTTCACGATATTGATTCTTCCTATCCATGAGCATGGAATGTTCTTCCATTTGTTTGTGTCCTCTTTTATTTCATTGAGCCGTGGTTTGTAGTTCTCCTTGAAGAGGTCCTTTGCATCCCTTGTAAGTTGGATTCCTAGGTATTTTATTCTCTTTGAAGCAATTGTGAATGGGAGTTCAGTCATGATTTGGCTCTCTGTTTGTCTATTATTGGTGTATACAAATGCTTGTGATTTTTGCACATTGATTTCATATCCTGAGACTTTGCTGAAGTTGCTTATCAGCCTAAGGAGATTTTGGGCTGAGACGATGGGGTTTTCTAAATATACAGTCATGTCATCTGCAAACAGAGACAATTTGACTTCCTCTAATTGAATACCCTTTGTTTCTTTCTCCTGCCTGATTGCCCTGGCCAGAGCTTCCAACACTATGTTAAATAGGAGTGGTGAGAGAGGGCATCCTTTTCTTGTGCCAGTTCTCAGAGGGAATGCTTCCAGATTTTGCAGATTCAGTATGATATTGGCTGTGGGTTTGTCAAAATAGCTCTTATAATTTTGAGATACGATCCATCAATACCGAATTTATTGAGAGTTTTTAGCATGAAAGGCTGTTGAATTTTGTCAAAGGCCTTTTCTGCATCTACTGAGATAATCATGTGGTTTTTGTCTTTGGTTCTGTTTATATGCTGGATTACATTTATTGATTTGTGTATGTTGAAGCAGCCTTGCATCCCAGGGATGAAGCCCACTTGATCATGGTGGATAACCTTTTTGATGTGCTGCTGGATTCAGTTTGCCAGTATTTTATTGAGGATTTTTGCATCGATGTTCATCAGGGATATTGGTTTAAAATTCTCTTTTTTTTATTGTGCCTCTGCCAGGCTTTGGTATCAGGATGATGTTGGCCTCATAAAATGAATTAGGGAGGATTTCCTCTTTTTCTATTGATTGGAATAGTTTCAGAAGCAATGGTACCAGCTCCTTCTTGTACTTCTGGTAGAATTCAGCAGTGAATACGTCTGGTCCTTGACATTTTTTGGTTGGTAGGCTATTAATTATTGCCTCAGTTTCAGAGCCTGTTATTGGTCTATTCAGGGATTCAACTTCTTCCTGGTTTAGTCTTGGAAGAGTGTATGTGTTCAGGAATTTATCCATTTCTCCTAGGTTTTCTTGTTTATTTGCATAGAGGTGTTTATAGTATTCTCTGATGGTAGTCTGTATTTCTGTGGGGTCGGTGGTGATATCCCCTTTATCATTTTTTATTGCG
>NW_012118077.1:953408-953675 GCF_000951035.1 Colobus angolensis palliatus
TGTATTTCTGTGGGGTCGGTGGTGATATCCCCTTTATCATTTTTTATTGCGTCTGTTTGATTATTCCCTCTTTTCTTCTCTATTACTCTTGCTAGTGGGCTATCAATTTTGTTGATCTTTTCAAAAAACCAGCTCCTGGATTCGTTGATTTCTTGAAGGTTTTTTGTGTCTCTATCTCCTTCTGTTCTGCTCTGATCTTTGTTATTTCTTGCCTTCTGCTAGCTTTTGAATGTGTTTGCTCTTGCTTCTCTAGTTCTTTTAATTGTG
>NW_012118077.1:953725-954050 GCF_000951035.1 Colobus angolensis palliatus
GCCTTCTGCTAGCTTTTGAATGTGTTTGCTCTTGCTTCTCTAGTTCTTTTAATTGTGATGTCAGGGTGTCAATTTTAGATCTTTCCTACTTTCTCTTGTGGGCATTTAGTGCTATAAATTTCCCTCTACACACTGCTTTAAATGTGTCTCAGAGATTCTGATATGTTGTATCTTTGTTCTCATTAGTTTCAGAGAACATCTTTATTTCTGCCTTCGTTTCGTTATGTACCCAGTAGTCATTCAGGAGCAGGTTGTTCAGTTTCCATGTAGTTGAGCAGTTTTGAGTGAATTTCTTAATCCTGAGTTCTAGTTTGATTGCACTGTG
>NW_012118077.1:954584-954930 GCF_000951035.1 Colobus angolensis palliatus
TATGTAATGTCCTTCTTTGTCTCTTTTGATCTTTGTTGGTTTAAAGTCTGTTTTATCAGAGACTAGGATTGCAACCCCTGCCTTTTTTTGTTTTCTTTTGTTTGGTAGATCTTCCTCCATCATTTTATTTTGAGCCTATGTGTGTCTCTGCATGCGAGATGGGTCTTGTGAACACAGCACACTGATGGGTCTTGACTCTTTATCCAATTTGTCAGTCTGTGTCTTTAATTGGAGCATTTAGCCCATTTACATTTAAGGTTAATATTGTTCTGTGTGATTTTGATCCTGTCATTTTGATGTTAGCTGGTTATTTTGCTCGTTAGTTGATGCAGTTTCTTCCTAGTAT
>NW_012118077.1:954980-992205 GCF_000951035.1 Colobus angolensis palliatus
GTCTTTACATTTTGGCATGTTTTTGCAATGGCTGGTACCAGTTGTTCCATTCCATGTTTAGTGCTTCCTTCAGGAGCTCTTGTAGGGCAGGCCTGATCGTGACAAAATCTCTCAGCATTTGCTTGTCTGTAAAGGATTTTATTTCTCCTTCACTTATGAAACTTAGTTTGGCTAAATATGAAATTCTGGGTTGAAAATTCTTTTCTTTAAGAATGTTGAATATTGGTCCCCACTCTCTTCCTGCTTGTAGAGTTTCTGCTGAGAGATCTGCTGTTAGTTTGATGGGCTTCCCTTTGTGGGTAACCCGACCTTTCTCTCTGGCTGCCCTTAACATTTTTTCCTTCATTTCAACTTTGGTGAATCTGACAGTTTTGTGTCTTGGAGTCACTCTTCTCAAGTAGTATCTTTTTGGCATTCTTTGTATTTTCTGAATTTGAATGTTGGCCTGCTTTGCTAGGTTGGGGAAGTTCTCCTGGATAATATATCTTGAAGAGTGTTTTCCAACTTGGTTCCATTTTTCCTGTCACTTTCAGGTACACCAGTCAGATGTATATTTGGTCTTTTCACATAGTCCCATTTTTCTTGGAGGCTTTGTTCATTTCTTCTTACTCATTTTTCTCTAAACTTCTCTTCTCACTTCATTTCATTCATTTGATCTTCAATCACTGATACCCTTTCTTCCACTTGATCAAATCGATTACTGAAGCTAGTGCATTTATCACGTTGTTCTCGTGCCATGGTTTTCAGCTCTATGTCATTTAAGTACTTCTCTACATTGGTTATTCTAGTTAGCCATTCGTCTAATCTTTTTTCAAGGTTTTTAGCTTCTTTCCGATGGGTTCGAACTTCCTCCTTTAACTTGGAGAAGTTCGATCATCTGAAGCCTTCTTCTCTCAACTCATCATAGTCATTCTCCGTCCAGCTTTGTTCCACTGCTGGCGAGGATCTGTGTTTCTTTGGAGGGGGAGAGGCGCTCTGATTTTTAGAATTTTCAGCTTTTCTGCTCTGTTTTTTCACCATCTTTGTGGTTTTATTCACCTTTGGTCTTTGATGAAGGTGACGTATGGATGGGGTTTTGGTGTGGATGTCCTTTGTGTTCATTAGTTTTCCTTCTAACAGTCAGGACCCTCAGCTGCAGGTCTGCTGGAGTTTACTGGAGGTCCACTCCAGACCCTGTTTGCCTGGGTATCAGCAGCAGAGGCTGCAGAAGAGTGAATATTACTGAATAGCAAATGTTGTTGCTTGATCATTCCTCTGGAAGCTTCCTCTCAGAGGGGTACCTGGCCATGTGAGGTGTGAGGTGTTAGTCGGCTCCTACTGGGGGTT
The DNA here is from genome assembly GCF_000951035.1 of Colobus angolensis palliatus. NCBI lineage: Eukaryota > Metazoa > Chordata > Mammalia > Primates > Cercopithecidae > Colobus > Colobus angolensis. The sequence goes on from NW_012118077.1 coordinate 956,307, forward strand.
GCCTGCCAGTTAGGCTGTTCAGGAGTCAGGGACCCACTTGAGGAGGCAGTCAGTTCGTTCTCAGATCTCAAACTCTGTGCTGAGAGAACCACTACTCTCTTCAAAGCTGTCAGACAGGGACATTTAATTCTGCAGAGGTTTCTGCTGCCTTTTGTTTGGCTATGCCCTGTCCCCAGAGGTGGAGTCTACAGATGCAGGCAGGCCTCTTTGAGCTGCGGTGGACTCCACCCAGTTCAAACTTCCTGGACGTTTTGTTTACCTACTCAAGCCTCAGCAATGGCGAGTGCCCCTCCCCCAGTCTCACTGCCGCCTTGCCGTTAGCTCTCAGACTGCTGAGCTAGCAATGAGGGAGGCTCTGTGGGTGTGGGACCCTCTGAGCCAGGCGCAGGATATAATCTCCTGGGGTGCCATTTGCTAAGACCCTTGGTAAAGCGCAGTATTAGGGTGGGAGTGACCCAATTTTCCAGGTACTGTGTGTCACGGTTTCCTTTGGCTAGGAAAGGGAATTCCCTTACCCCTTGAGCTTCCCACGTGAAGCAATGCCTCGCCCTGCTTCAGCTCTTGCTTGGTGGGCTGCACCCACTGTCCTGCACCCACTGTCTGACACGCCCCAGTGAGATGAACCTGGTACCTCAGTTGGAAATGCAAAAATCACCTGTCTTCTGTGTTGCTCACGCTGGGAGCTATAGCCTGGAGCTGTTCCTATTCGGCCATCTTGGAACCGCCCACCTCTTTTTTTTTCTTTTTTTCTTTTTTTACTGTACTTTAAGTTCTGAGATATATGTGCAAAACGTGCAGCTTGTTCCATAGGTATACATGTGCCATGGTGATTTGCTGCACCCATCAACCCGTCATCTACATTAGTTATTTCTCCTAATGCTATCCCTCCCCTTATCCCCCACCCTCTGAAAGGCTCCTGTGTGTGATGTTCCCCTCCCTGTGTCCATATGCTCTCATTGAAAAACTCCTGTATCTTAATAAACCAGACTTTGTGAATAGATTCTTACATCATTGTATAATTTGCAGAATTTTGCAGCCATTAAAAAAATAAATTCCTTCCTGAAGATGAATGAATAAACATGTATCTTTTTTAACTTACATGGGTTCTACAATTGGTTTAAACATATTCTAGTTGTGATTTTAAAGCCTTATAAATATTCAACAAATATTTAAATATTCATCAATTGCTTGCTACTTGAAAGGCACGATACTAGGTGCTAACATGGGTGTTACAAAAATGTATATGACATCAATCCTAGGGTCAAACACACTGGTAGGGGAGAAGATATGTGTATAAATAACTGTAATAAAAGCCCTAAGCTGCAGGTGTGCCTCTAGTAAAATACTATGGAAGTTCAGAGGAAGGATTAGGAAATGCATAATGGAGCATATGGCATCTGTTCAGGGAATGGCAATGGCCCATTGAGGTTGTGATGGAAGTTTTATGAAGGTAAATAGATTGCAGTCAGTTAACAATTTAGGTTGGGACCAGAATTTGAAAAATCTTGGACATAACAATAGGAAATTTGATATTTCCAGAAATTAAATGTTTCTTAATAGACAAGATACTTGATCCCTTCTGGTATAATCTATCAACCTCTTGACCACTCTCTGTCATTCACTGGAGACCTTGGCTGACAATCTTCCTCTCCATTCCAAGCCCTGCCACCATCATCTTTGGTGACTCCAATGTCCAAACTGGACAATCTTTCACATACTCTGGCCTCTCTATTTCTTAATGTTCACCAACTCTCCACTTCAGCTACCCACTTCCAGAGCAACACTCTGGACTTTGTCATTACCAAAAGCTGCTTCATCTTTGAAATCTTAAATTTTTCCACTTTATCAATAGCCATCCATTTTTCCAGTTCTTTCATTCCATTGCTTTTGTTACACCTGTACATGGACAGCATCAAGACCTTTATTAGTCCCATCTCATTACTTCCTTTTCTATGAAGCCTGAATCCTATTGTCCATAATTCTATATTCTTATTAGTACCCTCAGATATTTGAACTATAATTTTTTGCCTTCTTTATATCTATACCAAGGTTGCTGGGGGAAAGAAATCTCCCCATCACAAGAATGAATGACTAAATACCCACCTGGTATTCAGTCTCAACTAGCGCTTCCACACTATTCAGCAAACCATCTGTATTTCCCTTATCTTCTGCTATTCTCTTTTCCACTCCAACCCTATGCTCTCATTCTCACTGTATGATCTCAACTCCTGCTTCATGGAGAAAAGAGTAGCCATCTCAAGTTAAGCCATCTCTTAACTTCCTTGTATGTCAACTACAAACTTACCAGCCTCCACATCCAGTATATAGCCGGTAACTGAAGCCATAGGGAAAATTAACATTGTCCAGGAGGTACTGAGTGTGTAGAACATTGATTTTTTAATATTTAGAGTCTATATGGATCATCTATGATGCTGGATTAAAATAGATTCTAGAGTGTTTTGAGGTTATGGAATTGACTAAGGGGAAGGAAATTTGTGTTTTTTACTAAGCAGCTTAGGTCATGGTGACACAAGTGTTTCAAGAACCACACTGAAAAATAATGGTCTAGACTACGACTAGAAGAGAGCTAAGAGCAGAACCTTGCACATCAATATTTAAGAGGAACCCATATGGAAAGGGTAGAGGGGAAAACCAGGAGGGCACTATTCCACAGAAAAGATGGGAAGAGGGAATTTCCAGTGGTCAAGTGAGGTCAATAATGCCAAATATTCCACAAATGTCAAACTAAATAAGTGTATTGAATTTATAATAAAATTGAGGGATGGAGGAGATAGTTGATGATTTGGTAAGAAGCATTTTGCTCTGACGGAAATGGTATATTACGGTGGCTTATGGAGTGGATTGAAGATAAGGGAGTGTACACAATGAATATAAAGTTTTCAAGAAGTGCAACTACAAAGGTGATGACATCAGGGCAGCAGCTAGAGGGGATCGTGATATTCTAGGCAGAAGACTACAGGAGGGCAGGGATTGCGTGTGTCTTATATTACCAAGACCCAGCCCAGTCCCACTAAATATTTGTTGAATGAAATAATTCATCCAGTTGTGTGTACTTATGTGTTTCTTTTTGTGATACCAATTTAATTAGAATAGTTCTCAAAGATTCTTAGAGGTAAAGTCTGAGGAGGCAAATGGGTGATGATCCTAAACTGCTTAAATGCACTAACAATTGGGCAAGAAAGAAAGAAAAAGGAGGTGTGTCACTTTCTACGGCTAAGGGACTAACTAGTGGGGCCCTACCATGAACTGAATATGTCCCTGCAAAATTCATAAATACGTATACTTATATATAGATTGTATATGTATATACACACATATATAAATTGTATGTATATACATATATATAAATTGTGTGTATATACAAATTTATGTGTAAATTATTTATAAATTATATATATGTATATATATTGTGTTTTTTTGAGACAGGGTCTCACTCTGTCACCAAGGCTGGAGTGCAGTGGTGTGATCTTGAATCACTGCAGCCTCAACCTCCTGAGCTCAAGCAGTCCTTCCACCGCAGCCTCCCGAGTAGCTGGGACTGCAGGTGCATACCACCATATCCGGCTAATTTCTAAATTTTTTGTAGATACAGGGATCTCACTATGTTATGGCTGGTCTTGAAATCCTGGACTGAAGCAATCCTCCTGCCTCGGCCTCTCAAAGTGTTAGGATTACAGGCGTGAGCCACTGCACCCAGCAAAATTCTTATGTTAAAGCCCTAATCCTCAATGTTTGGTATTTGGAAGTGGGGCCTTTGGGAGGTAATTAGGATCAGATGAGGTCATGAGAGTGAGGTTCTGGACTGATGGGATTAGTGCCCTTGTAAGAAGAGACCCCAGAGAGCTTACTTCCTCATTCTCTCTCCCTCTCTTCACCATGTGAGGACATAGCAAGAAGGCAGCTGCCTGCAAACCAGAAAGAGGACCCTCACCAGGGAACAGAATTGGCTGGTACCTTGGTCTTGGAATTACCAGGCTACAGAACAATTCCTGTTGTTTAAACCACCCAGTCTATGGTATATTGTTATGGCACCCTGAGCTAACTGATACAAGATCGTATTGCTTTTTTTGTTCAATGAATTGTCGAATCAGTAAATGTGTGAAATAGGTAGGAAGAAGTTAAGTGTAGAAGTGTGAGTGGGGCTAGATCATATCAGGCTTTGAATTCCAGGTAAGAAATTTGTTATGCTGGACAATTAAAAGTTTTGAGCAGAGAAGTGACAAAATCCATAGACATTTTAAGTGAACATTCCAAACTTAATTATGTTGGGTCCTAGCTGCCAAATATGAAATATACCCCTATCTTTCTGCTCACAGTATCTCTAGTCATTTGCTGAGAGACAATGGAACAGAGTGTTTAAACAGTCTGGTAATGGAAAAGACTGGCTCGGGAGTCAAATAGACTTGCTCTCAATTCTGGCTCTGCCACTTATTCTTGGTGTGTCTTCAGTGAGTCTTAGTTTCCTCATCTGTAAAGTCAGGTCTCAAAGGTTAAAAACAGATAGTGGGCCGGGCGCGGTGGCTCAAGCCTGTAATCCCAGCACTTTGGGAGGCCAAGACGGGCGGATCACGAGGTCAGCAGATCGAGACCATCCTGACTAACACGGTGAAACCCCGTCTCTACTAAAAATACAAAAAAAAACTAGCCGGGCGAGGTGGCAGGCGCCTGTAGTCCCAGCTACTCGGGAGGCTGAGGCAGAAGAATGGCGTAAACCCGGGAGGCGGAGCTTGCAGTGAGCTGAGATCCGGCCACTGCACTCCAGTCCGGGCGACAGAGCGAGACTCCGCCTCAAAAAAAAAAAAAAAACAGGTAGTGAATACAAAGTATTTGATATAGGTTAATCACTAAATACATATCAGCCAACATTACTGCTATTATTGAGAATGAAAGGGAAGTCCTGCTAGGGTTCTCTCTCTCCAGGTAATACCTGCTCCTCAGCCAGAAAAAAAAAAAAAAAAAAGATTTTCTTTTCTCAGAGCTCTACAAGCTTGGAGGCAACAATAGTGCAGATCATTTCAACTGTTACATTAAATACATCTTAATATCACATGGTAATTCACATGAAAAATTAGGGTGAAGATAGGGAGTAATAGTTGCTGATAGCTTCACTACTACCGTGTCACCTCACAAAAGGAAGTTGTAATACTTGCACTCTAAGCCCTTCCATGTTTTTGTTTCCAGAAAGTTTGTAAGAGACCCGGGCAATATTGACCAGAATTATTGTTCCTATCTCAGCTAACACAAACATGCTAACACTGAGAAAGTTATAATGCAACCTTGAGTAATTTTATTTCGCTGGCCAAATTTAAAACATATACTCTCCTGTACACTCTGCAGCTGAGACTGCAACATCTGAATCCCTGGTGGCTTGCTTCCATAGTAGTGACAGACAAGGAAGTTGGATCCATCTTTGCTTTCAATAGGACATTAAAGAGTCTCCTAGTTATCCATCTCTCTTCACCAATTTTTATGTAATTTTTCAAAGGATTGAGCTATAAAATGCCCTTTGTGGGCACACAGCACTTAAAGCTAATATTTTGTTAATGATTTGTTGAGTTGATTGCCTTCAGCTAAGATAAAATTACCCGTCAGGCTCTGTTTCAAGCCCTTGGACATCAAATGGGAATTTTTAAGCAATTAGAGTGGCAGCACCTCTTGCTTTTGAGATCCCCGAAGCAATAAGTTGATGCTTAAGCTATTTATAATTCAGTAGTGGCTGAAAGGACAAATTTTTATGTATTCCTTGTAACACAACCACATTAGGTTCTTCCTTTAGATATTCTTCAATTGTCGTAGAATAACTTCCATCATTTCCATTCCTTGTGTGGATTTTGAATCCTCAAATATCATTTAATAAAAGATTTCACAGGCCTTTGGTTGTAAATATATTTTCAAAACCAAAGATATTAGAAACCGGATTTTGAAAAGTGAATCATTTCAAAAAAAAGAAAATTCACCTTAGGAAAAATAAACTCCTAATGGTGAAGGAATGGGGAAATCTCCAAGTAACATCCTGAATGTGGGTTAATTTTTCTAATGCATGGGCTAGTAGTTGCAAGAAGTATTACAAAATTAGAACATAGAAATAATGGCAGTTTGTCTCTAGTTTGTCTCTGTTTTAATCAGACTATGTTTTTCTCCTTTGCTCCTTTTTCTCTATTCTCAAAACTTCCTTGAGTATGAGTTTTTAGCTAGGACTGGCTATATAATTTGGTGAGCTCAGGGAAAAATGAAAATATGGGGTCTTTTGTTCTAAAATTATTAAAAATCTCAAGATGCCAACAGCAGAGCTTTAAACTAAGTGCAGGATCCTTCTATGTGTGGGGCCCTGAGTAACTGCACAGGTCACACACCAGTAAAACTAGCCCTGATTCTAGCTTTATAGAATCCCAATATGGAAAACTTCATAGATAATATATCAGCTTTCTGTTGAGTCCACAGTCTGATGGTGTTCAGTATTTTCCAATGATCAAGACTTTTATCTCTTTTATCTCCTGTCCTTTTTTAAATGTCTCTTATGCCATATCTTGAAATAGAGGAATATTTTGATATTGTATGAATCTTCTAAGGCTGTGCTTCCTTTCATATTTTGTCTTTGATCCTTTGTTGAGAAATCTTGTCAAAATATCCCTTGGGTGTACATTGAGCTTTGATGACAAAGCCCCCATGCAGTAGTTGTTTACTCTCATTGGGGCTTCTCTTCCTCCTAATTGCAAGATTTGTGCTACCCAGTTGGATATTAGAGTGTATATATGCTTTTTTACTGTTTGTTCTCCTAATCAAGAAATATATGAGACCGTTATTTCATTTATGATTATGGTTTTTAAAACTCAAATTTTAGAGCTACTTCTCAAACTCTTAACCTAGGAACTTCTTTTCAAGCCAATCTTATCTTCATTCATAGTTTTATTTACTCTGGTTGTTACAGTCCAAAGCTTTGAGCTGATTTTCAGCAATTATCCAGTAATTGGATTGAGGATCTGCTAAATTTTTCATATAATAGATTGTCTTTTTTCAGATTGTGTTAATTCTCTCATTAGGAGCTTTTGAAACTTACAGGTTTGTCAGCGTTGGTATTTTACGTGGGGAAGACTTTGATTGCATTGTAGAAAAAAATGGAGTGTTCTTGATTTTCCTGCTAATGTTTTTCTTCATTAACCTTCTTCTTTATAGATTTGTTTGTTTAGAATTTCATTTTATGCATTTCTTTTCTATTCTTTAGGCTTTCTACACAAACACTGCTCAATCATGTATCTCAATATCACTGAAACTTTTAAAAATGTTGTTCTTATTTAAAGAAATGTATGGTACAAAGCTACACATGTAAAGCGTTATCTGGAAGACTTGTTTTAAGGTAACTGAAATTATCCAATGATTTATGAAGGAACACCTTCAATGGGGACACTACTACAAGAAAATAGTAATTTTTTCCCTTTTTTGACTTCTTGGCAAAGTATCCAGACTCCACTTTTGCATCAAGCCCCAGACCAGACTCTGTAGGCAGTAAGAGTTCATTTTGACTCTGCAGTAGGGTCTTACTCATTTGGCATTTCTGAAATGAACTCCATTACTTTTTGCTTCCTAGTGCCACTTTTCTCCTTATCAAGGGAAGAAACTTTCACTTGAAGTAGAGCTCAGGCTGCTCAAAGCACAGCAGAAATGGTGAGGTTGGCACTCTCTGTACATGTTATGTAGCCATAATTGATTGCCTACTAAACCCTCATAGGGCATGCAAGATCTCTTGCTTCTTTTCTGGCTGTCAGCTCACTTCACCTTCTGTAAGGTCCACTATTCTTTTAGAAAGCAAGTGGGTCACAACAATTGTAGACCAAGTCAGGCACTCTCGCAAAGCTCAATGTATACAGTAGTCCCCACCCACCTTATCTGAAGTTCTGCTTTCTACAGTTTCAGTTACCTGTGTTCCACCATGGTCTGAAAATATTAAGTAGAAAATTCCAGAAATAAACAATTCATAAGTTTTAAATTGCTCACTGTTCTGAGTAGCATGATGAAATCTTGCCCGTTCTGCCCTGTCCCACCTAGGGCAGGAATCATCCCTTTGTCTAGTATATGCATGCTGTCTACATTACCTGCCTGGTAGTCACTTAGTAACCCTCTCAGTTATCAGATTGACTGTCGTAGTATTGCAGTGCTTGGGCTCAAAGAACCCTTAGTTTACTTAAGAATGGCCCCAAAGCATAAAAGTAGTTAAGCTGAGAATTTGAATGTGCCAAAGCAGGCATGAAGTGCTTCAGTGCTTCTTTTATCTAAAAAGGTGAATGTGTGTATGTGTACATATATATATATGTGTGTGTGTGTGTGTGTATATATATATATATATATGAGATTTGGTATCATCTAGAGTTTTCGCCATCCACTAGGGGTCTTGGAATGTACCCCTCATGGATAAGGGGGACCACTATATTTGTGTCATATAATATCAAAGAAGCAAGAGCTCCAAGCTGTCCCCTGAAAGTGGTTCCTCCCAACTTCTCACTCTCCCCCACCTGCTCAACTCAGGGTTTGGGGTAAATTTGCAGGTGGAGGTCAATTACAGAGGAATTCCATTCATCTACCGGATAGTAAAGGTAGTCACTAAAGGTCAGGACACTTCAAATAAGTATGAGAGATCCTGGAAACTGTTGACTACTTTTTGCTTTCAGGCAAAGCTACTGGAAATATCCGATTCTAATGTCACTAAGCGATGTGGCGCTTATGGTTTCACCTGATATAATTTGTGTGATAAGCAGACTGAGAGGGCTCCCAAGTTTGGCTCAACAGCTGTTGCTGATCATCCAGTGGAGCAGAGATGTATCCATGGTAATCTTCCTGTTGCAGCCAGAATAAGGTTTCCCATAGGGCTTAAAAGCCTGGCATATTTTTGGCATCCTTAATAAATAAAATACTGCATTGCATAAGGGTAAATCTGAAACCTCCTTTTAGAGAGAGAGTGAAAGTGGCAATGTTTGCTATATTGTCAGTAGAGGGTAGGTAGTGAGAAGAGATTCAAATTGGAGGTTATTAAAACACCTCTATTCTTTTAATTGTCTCATTTTCTCCATTCTTTAATCATGTAAATGACCAATGAACAACATTCCCAGGGGTATGTGATTGATTGCACATTACAGATGATGAGAAGGATGCTGTGTGGAGGGAGACAAATAGTAAATTAAGCAAATTTTATGGAGAAGCATTTTCTCATTTAATGTCCTGTTAGTTTGGGAACATTTAGGGAACGAAGGGAGAAAGGAAAAACATGTGACAATTTAGAGAACATCTGTAGCTGGGTATGGATGAGTATAGGTCAGGGATTTGCTTATTTAAAGCATAATGAGAACAATATTAAATCTTTTTCTTCCTGCCTCTTTTTAATCGATGCTAGCATATATTTCCCAGATGAGGCAACAAAAATGGTACAGGTTTTGAGAGCAAAGGGAAGTAATTCTAAAGGCAATGACATGGTCATTGGAAGCCTCTGACAAAAAGAACATGTCTCTTAGGAGCTGAGGGGTGACATGTTAGTACATCTCAATGAGAAATTTAACAGTTTGATTAATTGTCACTTTGAGAATCCCACAGGCTCTGATTCAGAGAAGGAAACAGAGGGTATCGCATTGGGGATAGAAACATAAGTTGCTGATGGCTATGGAGAGTAGTGGGCAGCGGGTTTAGAAGGCTTTTAAGAGAGGAGTGGAATGCTGACAGAAACACATTCAAGTCATGGTGAAATAGAATAGCTATACCCATGGCTATTAAAGAAGTCAGAGGCTTCTAGGAAAGTCTTTAGAGTCCTAGATAACAAGCAGATAGCTTGATGAATTGCATGATACATTCTACATTCTAGTCAGAGCTCATTGATGAAATTGAAGTAGTGGTTCCCAATTGTTATGGGTAGGGATATTTGTACCCTCCACATCTCGTGTGGGAATGTGATCCTCAATGTTGAAGGTGGGGCCCAGTAGGAGGTGACTAGGTCATGAGGACTTATGCCTTGTTAATGGCTTGGTGTTCTCCTCATGGTAATGAGTGAGTTCTCACTCTATGAGTTCACAGGAGAGCTGGTTGTTGAAAGGAACCGGCATCTCCTCCTCCTTTTCTTGCTCCCTCTTGCCATGTGACATGCCAGCTCCTTCTTTGCCTTCCACCACCATTGTAAGCTTCGTGAGGTCTCACTAGAAGCCAAGCAGATACTGGTGCCATGTTTGTACAGCTTGCAGATCTGTGAGCCAAAATAAACTTATTTTCATTATAAGTGGCCTAATCTCAAGTATTTCTTTATAGCAATGCAAAACGGACTAATACACAATCCCTGAAGTTTTTTATTTTAGTAGCCATGAACGGGAATCAAGAATACAGATTCTTAGGGTGTTTAGCAGATTCTGATTTTTGACCAAGCTTGGCAACCACTGTTTTAGGAGAAAGCAATTGCCAAATGACCTGAATGCCATCTAGGCTACATTATCCTATTGTTTTGAGGAAGAAAAAAGAGTTGTATAATAAAGAATTTGCAGAAAATATGTATTTTAAAATCTGTCATATTTGAACATCAGTCCCTCTGTCTTTATAAGGCAAGGGGTTTTAATATTACCATAAAACCATATAATTTAACAAATGACTAGTGGATCTGCTGCTGTTTGGTGATAAAATGTTCAAGTATTCAAGGTTCTTTTTGCATATGTTTTGTTTATCTGTTGGTGGTGAGACACGTTTTCTGGCTTGTTTGCTTGAGAGGAGAAAAGATCAGCTTTAAACAGTCGATCCTCTATACCTTGAATTTGGAAGGAACAGCAAATATTATATGAGTTTATATAAATGAATTATGTCTCAGATGAAAAATGTAGTTAAAAAAAAAAACACACTAACAGGCACGATTCACAATAGCTAAGAGGAGGAAGTAACCCAAATGTCTATTGAGGGATGAATGGATATATAGTGGAATATTATTCAGCCTTTAAAAGGGAGGAAATCCTGTCACATGCTACTACATGGATGAACCTTGAGGACATTATGCTAGGTGAAATAAACCAATTACAAAAAGCCAAATGCTATATGATTCCACTTATATGAATATTTAAAGTAGTCAAATTCATAGAAACAGAAAGTTAAATGGTGGTTATCAAGAGGTGGGGGAAGGAGAAAAAGCAGAATTGTTGTTTAATAAGTACAATTTCAGATTTGCAAGATGAAAAAGTTCTGGAGGTTTATTTCACAACAATGGGAATATGTTTAAAACTACTGAATAAACCGAAAAATAGTTGAGATGGTAAATTTTATGTTATGTATATTTTATAATAATTTTTAAAACTTGGCAGTCTCTCACAAACCATCAAGCCATATAGGACTTTCTTTTTCAAGCATGTGATAATTTTGAACTCTTGCATATATTTGTACTGCGTTTCCAATAAGTTGTTTTAAAATAGTTTTCAGAAATCCTGTAAATTATTGAAAATATAAACTTTTTAGTTTTTTTATGTCCACAGTTTTTCCATGTCTCTCCTTTCCAAATATTGAGTGCACAATGGATTTATTTCTTTGCTTTTCTATTCTGGATTTCATTGTGTCATGATCACCATGAAATAGGAAGTACTTGTGGGAAATGCAAACTTCCTGTTCTTCCTTACTTTAATCCCAGATAGCCTACTCAAAGTTCATATACAGCACTGTAATACTTTTGTATTCATGGCATTTACATCTCCCAGGTAATCATGATGCTTTCTGTCATGTGCTCTCTGTTTATTCCCCCGCTAGTGCTTATACAAACTCATGTCTATTTCCATTTTCTTTAGAAGTCTCTAATCCATCTCTTATTTAATCATGCCATTACACTTTTCAGAACTCTCTCTAATTTGTTTTGTCTTTCTGGTCTTGAAGAGCCCCAAATAACACAATTTCTGAGTTAGAGAATCTTCTTTTGCCTAAGAAAACTTTGGTGATTATATCGTCCAGACAACACTGGCCTTGTAGAGTACAAGTATAAGAAATGCTTGGACACTCCATAACAACATTTTAGACTTTTGCTGTGCATTGAATGAGAAAATGCACAACTGACACAAAATTACCGTGAATTCAGTATCAATTGTTGTATCAAACACAACATCTAAACACACTTAAAAAGAGTACACATGTGTGAGAGATGCATTATTTATTCAATCAACAGACAATATTTATTGGGCATATAATTCTAGGCAACTTCTCTAACCTCAAGCCACCCTCCCACCCATAAAGAGCTGTATAATCTGCTGTTTAGGAGAACCAATCCTTGATTCCAAGTAAATTTCACTTAAGTCACTCCAGAGAGAGGGTTTTGCAACCTATCCTAAACACCTCCAGCAAAGGAGATTCCACAGGCTTGTACTTCCCATTCCACAAGCAAATGTTGCAGCACTTAATAACTAACTCCTTCATTTCAGGCTCCCTGCCAGCCTGAAACATTTGTGTCAGTCAAAGGCATTGACTCGGTTTTTCATTTTACTGCTCCTTCTCCCCAGGCCAATATGTACAGTCCTTTCAAAGATGGCCTATGCCACCCAGCCTCATGTTGCAGAGGTGAACAGCAGGGAGCCAGTTCAAGGGATGAGGATTTAGAGACACCAAAGCTCACATCAAATGATATTTATTGTTATTTCACATTTTGATCTCGAACAAGTTGCTTACACTCCCTGAATTTCTGTAACCTTGTTTGGTAAATGGAGGCAAAAGTAGTTGACAGACCACTGTGGGGATTAGCTAATTAAACTTCTGGCTCTGGACTTATGTTTTCTTTTTTATTATTATTATTATACTTTAAGTTCTAGAGTACATGTGCACAACCTGCAGGTTTGTTACATATGTATACATGTGTCATGTTGGTGTGCTGCGCCCATTAACTTGTCAATTACATTAGGTATATCTCCTAATGCTATCCCTCCCCCCTCCCCTGGACTTATGTTTTCTAAAGGTTGCATAGCTGACAAATTGCTGTCCTTCTTCTCTTCAGGATCATTAATAATGCTATTAAAGAAACAGTACTCAATACTGACCCCTTGGTGGACAGCTACACCCAGATGAAAAATAAAGTGTGTAGCTATTAATTACTCTGATGGTCCTTGAGGTGCTTTAGAATTCATAGGGATTTTTGTTTATTCAAGTATTCTGATTTTAAAAATGTTGTATTAGGCCGGATGAGGTGGCTCAGCACTCCTGACCTCAGGTGATCATCCGCCTCGGCCTCCCTAAGTGCTGGGATTACAGGCATGAGCCACTGTGCCCGGCCAACATTTCTGATAATCCTCATACAAATCTTCAGCATATATATACACACACACATCACATTTCTTTATTCATCTGTAGACTGACATTTATGTTGATTCCCTATCTTGGCTATTGTGAACAGTGCTGCCACAAACATGGGTATGCAGATTTCTCTTCAACATACTCGTTTCATTTCTTTCAGATATATGCCCAGCAGTGGGATTGCTGAATCCTACGGTAGTCCTATTTTTACTTTTTTAGGGAACTTCCATCTGTTTTCCACAGTAGCTGTACTAGTTTACATTCCCATCAGCAGTGTATAAAAGTTCCCTTTCTCCACATTGTCACCAGAATTTGTGATTTTTAATCATTTTTATACTACCCATTCTAATTGCGGTGAGGTGTTACCTCATGGTTTTGGTTTGCATCTCTATGATGACTGATGATCATCAGAGTGATGTTGAACATTTTTAAATATATCTGTTGGCCATTTGTATGTCTTCTTTTGATAAACGCCTACCCAAGTCTTTGGCCCATTTTTATATCAGATTATTTAGTGTTTTCCTATTGAGTGGTTTGAGTTCCTTATATATTCTGGTTATTAATCCCTTATTAATCCCTTGTCAGATGTGTAGTTTGCAAATATTTTCTCCCATTCTGTAGGTTGTCTCTTCACTTTATTGATTATTTCCTTTGCTGTGCAGAGGTTTTTTATTTGATATAATCCCAATTGTCCATTTTTGCCTTGGTTACCTGCACTTTTGAAGTCATAGTCAAAAAAAAACCTTGCCCAATCCAATTTCATGGAGCATATTCCCTATGTTTTCTTCTAGTAGTTTCATAGTTTGGGGTCTTACATTTAAGTATTTAATCAATTATTGATTTTTGTATATGGTGAGAGATAGTGGTCTAGATTCATTCTTTTGCATATGGATATCCAGTTTTCCTAGAACCATTTATTGAAGAGTTTGCCCTTTCCCTATTATGTGTTCTTAGTGCCTTTGTTGAAAATCAGTTGGTTGTAAATGTGTGGGTTTATTTCTGGGCTCTCTTTCATTCCATTGGTCTATGTGTCTGTTTTTACTGATAGCATTACCTTAGAAAACCTATGAAAAATATAACATATAATATGTGATTAAAAACTATACAATAGCATTAGACTAGTAACTCTACAAGTATGTGTGTTAGACTTAGCATTTATAATCAAATGATTTTCAAAATAATGAATACTGGAAAATTTTAAAAGGCTGTGCCTAGACTTTGGTAGCCTACACCATTCTCCACCTAAAGAAACTAGGGCAACACAGATAACTGGCTGATTTCAGGGCTAGGCCAGGGAAGCTACAAGATAAGCCTAGAGTATCTTGTTATATCAGAAAGCCATGAACTGCTCAAAAAATATTGGGGCATGTCACAAGCACAGAAGAACCAGTTTGGAGGAGCTCCCATTGGCCAAATCTCAGACAATTTCAGTATTAAAATAATAAAGTAATAATTATAAATACTTTTGGAAAAATGTAGAAAATCACGAGCTCATATCAATAAAAAATAAATAACTGTGGAGAAATTCTTGGTTATAGTAAAATGCTGAATGCTGACTAGTAAGTGTGCAGGAAGTGCTAGAGTTAAAAAGTCAGTATTTCGTAAGCATCAAAATAAAGACTGGATAAAATAAAAATCAGTAGATATAAAAGCTAGGTAGAAATGTTGATGAAGAGGATGTTTACGTGGAATTAAAGCAGTCTCACAGATTGTTTATTAGTTGCAAGTGGAAAGACAGTACTTATGCAATGGAGAAATTGGACAATTATTTGACCAGGTGATCAAAATTAACATCACGAATGAGGAGCACATACAACGTGTGTGTCTTCAGATGTGATTCCCTGAGAAGATCATTACCGTATAACCTATACTTGGAAAGCACAGCTTGACTCTAATCACAAAGAAATATCAGATAAATCTTCCAAAAGGGACATTGAAAATATCAACATCATGAAAAAGAAAGAAACTTTATGGGATGTTTCAGATTAAAAGAGGTTTAAAAAACATGACAACTAAATATAATACTTGGCCCGAGACTAAATTCTGTACTGGAGGGAAAAATGCTACAAAGGACATTATTAGGCCAACTATAAAAGGTATGATATGAATATACAGATAGTGGATTAGAAAAAACTAGTATATCAATGTAAATTTATGAAGTTCATAACTTCCATAAAGAAGTTATTCTTACAAAGTGTACACTAAAGTATTTACAGGTAAAGACAAGCGATATATGTAATTTACCTCAAATAGTTCAGAAAAAGGGTTCAGAAAAATGCTGTAGTCCTAGCTACTCTGGACACCGAGGCAGGAGGATCCCTCGAGCCCAGGAGTTCCAGGCTGCAGTGAGCCATGATCGTGCAACTGCACTTCACCTTGGATGACAGAGGGAGAACTTGCTTCTAAAAATAAATAAAATAACTCAGAAAAATAGTTCTCAAGTAGTTCAGAAAAAGAGGAGATGACAGGGAGATGGATGAGAGAGAAGTAACTGATGAAGCAAATGACTTAAATGATAGAAAGAAATGAGGCTAGGTAAAGGTTATACAGGTGTACCTTATACTATTCTTATTTTTGCAACATTTCTGCACACTTTAAATGGTTTCCAAATAAAAAGATAAAAAACTTTAAGGAGTAAGACATTTCTCTGCTACAATGCCAAAAGCACAATCCATAAAATACTGATAAATTGGACTTTATCAAACACAAAAACTGCTTTTGAAAGACACTGTGATGAGAATGAAAAGACAAGCGATAGGCTAGAGGGAAAACATTTGCAAGCCATGCAAAACACTTGCATCCAAATAAAAGACTTATATCCAGAATATATAAAGAACTCACAAAACAAAATAATAAAACAAAAAGAAACCATAAAAATGGTGAAAGCATTTGAACAAGCTATGTCACCAAAAAAGGTATATACATGGAAAATAAGCACATGAAAAGATGAACAATCTCATTGGTCATTAGGACAATGCAAATTAAAACCACAATAAGATACCAAATCAAACCTACTGGGACGGTTCAAATTAAAAGACTGACCATATCAAGTGTTGATGAAAGTATGGGAGAACTGGAACTATTATGCACTGTCAGTTGGGATTTAAAAAGGTACCGCTACTTTGAAAAATGTTTTGACAGTTACTTTTAAAGTCAAATCTGCACTTATCATATGACTTAATCATTACACTTCTAGATATTTACCCAAGAGAAGTCAAAGCATGTTTCCACACAAACACTTCTATAAGAATGTTCACCACTCTGGGCAATATGGTTAGACCCCAATATGGTTAGATTTTTTTTTTTAATTGGAAAAATAAAATTAGCCAAGCATGGTGGCATGTACCCGTAGTCCTAGCTACTCAAGAGGTCAAGGTGAGAGGATCCCTTGAGCCCAGGAGTTCAAGGTTGCTGTGAGTCATGATCATGCCACTGCACTCCAGCTTGTGCGACAGAGCAAGACCTTATCTCAAAAAAAAAAAAAAAGAATGTTCATAGCAGCTTTATTTTTATATCCAAAATCAAGAAACAACCCAAACCTCCGTCGTGAGGTAAATGGATAAACAAGTTTAGTGGAAGACTACTCAGCAACAAAAAGAAGTAGTTATTCATACATGCTGCAGTTTAGATAATCTCAAATAAAAATGTATGCCAAGTGAAAGAAGCAGACAAATGAACGTATGCACTGCATGGTTCAATTTATATAAAATTCTGTTTTTACTTTTATTTTAGGTTCAGGGGTACATGTGCAGTCTGATATATAGGTAAACTTGTGTCATGAGTGTTTGTTATACAGATTATTTTGTCACCCAGGTACTAAGCCTAGTACCCAGTAGTTATTTTTTTCTACTCCTCTCCCTCCTCCCACCCGCCACCCTCAAGTAGGCCACAGTTCCCTTCTTTGTGTCCATGAGTTCTCATCATTTAGCTCCCACTTGTGAGTGAGAACATGTGGTATTTGGTTTTCTGTTCCTGTATTAGTTTGCTAAGGATAATGACCTCCAACTCCATCCATGTTCCTGCAAAAGACATGATTTCATTCTTTTTGATGGTTGCATAATATTTCATGGTGTCTGTGTACCACATTTTCTTTATTTAATCTGTCATTGATTGGGCATGTAGGTTGATTCCATGTCTTTGCTATTGTGAATAGTGCTGCAATGAACATACACATGCATGTGTCTTTTTGGTAAAATGATTTATATTCCTCTGGGCACATACCCGGTAATGGGATTGCTGGGTCAAATGGTACTTCTGTTTTTAGATCTTTGAGGAATTGCCACACTGCTTTCCACAATGGTTGAGCTAATTTACCTTCCCACCAACAGTGTAGAAGCATTCTCTTTTCTCTGCAACTTGCCAGCATCTGCTATATTTTTAGATTTTAGTAATAGCCATTCTGACTGGTGAGAGATCATATCTCATTGTGGTTTTGATTTTCATTTCTCTAATGATTAGTGATATTGAGCTTTTTTAATATGCTTATTGGCTGCAAGTATGTCTTCTTTTGAAAAGTTTCTGTTCATGTCATTTGCCCACCTTTTAATGTGACTCTTTGTTTTTTTCTTGCAAATTTGTTTAATGAACCACTGCATGGTTTCATTCATATAAAAGTTTTGAAAATGCAAGCTAATCAAAAGTGACAGCAAGCAGAACGATTGCCTGAGGCAGAGCAGGAGGAGGGATTACAAAGGCTCATGAGGAAACTTTTGGGGGTGAAAGATAATAAATATTATCTTGATTATCGTGATGGGCATATGTGTATGCCAAAACTTATCAGATTATACATTTTGATTACATGCAGTTTATTGTATATCAATTATATCTCAAAACATGAAGGCTCCATGCTTTTCCTTTCCTAAGTCCCACTCCTCACTCTTTACTACACAGTTAGTAGTGAAAATAACACTGTTTTTCATTATGATCACTTTTTCAGAAATTTGAAGACAAAAACTAAAATATGGTTTAAAAAAACCACACACACACCAAAGCTTAGCATCAAAAAAAGTGACAACTATTTTCCTGGATGTCGATGGATAGATAAATGGATAGATAATTGATAGATAGATAGATAGATAGATAGACAGATAGATGATAGACCTAAAAAGATGATAGATAGATAGATGTCTTCTCCTGCTCCTTCCACCTCATTCTCTTCCTTATCTTTTTCTTCTTCTGACTACTTCTTCTCCTTCTCATCATTCTTCTTTTGACAACTAAGTTTTGAAAAGATTTCATGAAAAGAAAACCATCAGCACCTTGAGATATGGCTTTCCAAGTCCAATTAAAAAGCAATAAAAAATGTATATTCCATTTCAAAGTACTTGCAACTAAAAAATGTGTGGGATATAGGCAGTTACATGTCTATTTAACAACAACAACAACAACTTAAAAAGGGATTAATTGGTCCTTATTTCTTCTTCACAAAGATGAAGATTTGAAGGGTAGCAAATTTTGGGGGGATGTACACCTTGTTGAATAAATGAGATGGGGTTGAGAAGGATGGGTTTGAGATAGAAGACCAGACAGGGGATTCCCCTTCATGTTTGCAACGGAAGTGAAAATGTCCTTGCCCCCAGACTTAGAAGTTTTCTTTGAAGCAAAGGCATTTATGATGCTTACATTAAGTTTTAGGCGAAATAAAATATATGATCTCTGCAAACATTGACTCTCTTATGAGTAGAAACTGATATTAATATTGGGAAAGAGTTCCTGTCTGCACATATTCATCAGTGCAGAAGATCAAAAGATAGATTATTGTTAATGTTTATTCTGACTCCTTAGAGAGGTCATCGAAGTTGCGCAATGTGTGTTGTTAAGCAGCAGCAGAATAAAGATAAAGGATTGAAGGGAAGAATGAATTAGCAAAAATTACACCATAAACATTAAATCCATGTTTTAAATTAACCAATCCAACCAGTGGGGCAAGCCCTAATAAGCAGAATATGTCCTTTGTAAAGATATTAAGCAGAAACAATGTTTTAAAGTATTTTGGTGTATGCGAATAATTTAAAAGCTTTATAAACAAAACAAAAAGGGTAAGATTTTTAAAGATTCTCATGTTTTTTGGTAACAGAGATAACTTTTAAATTTTTATGTAGTGCAGAACAGTAAACTAGGCCTTTCTCTAAAAATTCCCGTGAGTCTTTGGAGACAGAGAAGAGTTAAGAGGAAATATGATGACAGTACATGGTAGCCAACAGAAAGAATAGAGCTAGCTAGCAGTTGAAGAGATGACATCCTAAGTGAGATGAAGTGGATATTTACAAGATTTTGATGTCCCATGAGGAGGAAAAAAACAAGGAAGTTGATTTATCTGTGTAAATAGGAACACTAGTGATTAGATTAACAGTGGCAGCACTCTGAAGTTATACTGAGTTTAAGATCAAGGTAAGTTTTAAGGAGGCTGTTGCTAAGCCAGGGAAGGGAATCCAGGGCAGAATTCATTCAACATCTGAGACAAGAAAAGGCATCCATTTTTACCTATTTATTATTTTATTATTATTATTACTATTATTATTATTATTATTATTTCGTGATGGAGTTTCACTTCGCTGCCCAGGTTGGAGTGCAGTGGTACAATCTGGGCTCACTGCAGCCTCTGCCTCCTGAGTTCAAGTGATTCTCCTGCTTCAGCCTCCCAAGTAGCTGGGACTACAGGTGCCTGCCACCACACCTGGCTAACTTTCTGTGTTTTTAATAGAGACAGGGTTTCACCATGTTGACCACGCTGGCCTCGAACTCCTGACCTCAGGTTATCTGCCTGCCTTAGCCTCCCAAAGTGCTGGGATCACAGGCATGAGCCACCGCGCCTGGTCTATTTTGTATCTTAAAATTCATGTTCTTTATTATGTTTTTATGTGTACTCATCTTCTAAATATGATAGCCAATTGTGTTTGTAGATGGTTTAAAAAGACAAAGAAAAGAAAAGGAGCAATATTTGATTAGATTGCCACTTTTTAATTTGCTTCTCAATTCTGTAACCCTGGGGAATGCCAAATTACAGAGATATATGCTACACTGACAAGTGCCACTAATGGGGCAGTGAACTTAATGATAGATGTGGTACCAAGAAGACACTAACGACTCTCTAGACTGTTGAGTGTTCAGTAAATGTCACCTAATCCAGCTGGGTCTGATCAGAACGAGATTTTCAATTCATGGAATCCAGTCATGAAAATTGCTTACATGGTCTTAAATGTAATTACACCAAGTTTTAGTTCATCTAGGTGTCTCACTATTTCTTCATGAGAATCCAACTACAGGGAAAACAAGACCTAAAAAGCAAGTAAGTAAATAAAAACAGAAAAAAGGTTAATAAAGTAACCAAGTAATTGATTTTCACAAGAACAAGATTTTGCATGCCTAGTTAGTAAATGTAAACCACTTCTAAGATTCCAAAGGAAACAGGCAACTTATTCTTTTTCACACATGCAAAACTTTTCTGATCCTTGAGAAAATATAAGCTTCTTTTCAAAACCTATTTTAAAATTTGAAAATGAAGGCAGAAATGTGATCTCATAATGCAAAAAAGAGAGTTTACATTTGCCAGATTTTTTGAAACCGCTAAAATGCTCATCAACTTTTCAAAGGCCGGTGACCACACCAAACCATTCAGAGGAGTCCCTTCAACGTCTTCCCGGCAGTCTCCATCTCTGTCTTTTTTCCTTTTGCCTTTGTTACCATGAGAATATCCGCCTCTTTTTCTTCTCAGCCAATCTATATTCTAATATCATCTTCTCTGCTTCCTCCGTCTTTCTTTGTCTACCCTCCATTAATCGGTTACAACATAGAACAAGGTCTTAAAAAGACAATATGCAGGTGAAATGTAACCTTCTAACTTAAAAACAAGAGGACTAGAAAATCCTATATTTGTTCCTCTTGAAAGAGAAAGAGATCCTTCTTTACTTAGGTGATCTTGGATTTTTTCCCCTGTGGGTCAATAGCCACAAAAAAAAGTTCCCTACCCTTGATGTATGTAGTCAGGGCTGGGCACTGACAAAGATGACAGAATGAGGAACCAGCAGGAAACCAGGACAAATTCTGCTCCATTCCCTGTTGGGAAGGTTGTTTCTTTATTAAACTCCTGCCTTCACCTCACTTCCTGAGCAATGGAAGAAAAACGTCCTTGCCTCCCCTGCCATGGAATACAGTCATTATTTCTCTTTGCGGGGAGGGATTTGGCGCCTCCTGACCACATAATGCTTTGGAGCTGTAGGAAGACCAAGGGTTTCCTTGTCAGAAAAAAAAAAAAAAAAAGTCCTGGTGGGTTTGGTCATGAGACTTCCTATGCAGCAACATCTGGGAGAGTTGTTAACCCTCTCGTTGCTTTCCTAGTCTCCTTCATACCTAATCCTCTGGCTCTCCCACATCCTGTTGTTGTGTTGCCAACAATTTCAGAGGCCCTGGGACACTAACATTTACTGAAACACCATCTTCCATGTGCTTGTTTAGGCTGTGAAGGAAATGTCACATGGGGCTTTGTAATCAGAAGTTGCCGGTTGAAACTGAACATGTCCACAAACAACATTCCATATTTAATGGATTTTTCTCTACACCCCAGCTTCCTTTCTCTTATAAGAACACAGTCTAGAGGCTGACTCACTATTTTAACTTAAGTGGGTGTTCTTAAATTTATCTTACACTTCCTGAACTTCAAATCATAACCAATGCCCAAAACTGCTCTTTTAACACATTAAGTCCTCAATATATGCTGTGACCAAAATAAAAGTATTGTTACCAATGGAAATCAAGGAGTTCAGTCATCAGAGAATATTCAGGTTAGATAAGACCTTAGTTTGGTTGCTGTACAATGTTTATAAAAGGTCTCTGAACAACCATAGGGCAGGCAATGTCTTATTTCAAATAGCCATGGGATGAGAGATGCCTTGGCTATTTCTCCTTGCTTAAAGACAGTCTCACTCTGTTGCCAAAGTTGGAATGCAGTGGCATGATCATAGCTCACTGTAACCTTGAATTTCTGGGCTCAAGCGATCCTCTCATTTCAGCCTCCTGAGTAGCTGTGACTATAACCGTTTGCCACCACACCCAGCTAATTGTTTAATTTTTTTTTTTTTTTTTTTTTTTGTAGAGGCGGGAATCTCACTACACTACCCAGGCTAGACTGGAACTGCAAGAGCAGTGATATGGATCTCCAGCATCAGGATGTCACATTGTATTTCAGCATCACCAAGATCAAGCATAGTAGATTTTCAACCCCATCAATATCTAGAGGGCAGTAGTGACAATTGTGATTGAAACACAGTTTCAGTTTCAGAGACCTTGGTGGATTTCTTTGGGGCCTGCATCTGTGGATTCTAAGCTCTGCTAATTGAAGTGGTCACTGACAAACAGCATGAATTTTTCAGCAACTGTCAGCACCCGCTGGAATTCTTAGAAAAATTCAAGGTATCTCAAATCTTGTACTGGCTATATTGGCTGTAACAGTTGTAAATTTCCTTTATTGGTCATGTAGAAAACAAATAGGTGGGGTCTGGCAGAGACAGTAAGCTTTGGATACTGATGATGCAATCTCAGTACAATCTAGTTAGTGGAATCTGGGGAAAACAACCTACATTTATATGAACCTTCAAATCCAAAAAAACATCCCTCAAATGAAGGGTTTGGGTATTGGGGATAGTGTCTGTTCATGGTAAAGATGTAGAGCAAAGTGAGAAAAAGAAACCAATTGTTAGTTATACTCTCCCTTTCTGTACAGTGGTGGGACAAACAGAGTTAATTTGTGAGGTCGTTGTATTACCTATTTCCTCCCCTAGCCTGCGAAGGAACATGACAATTTCGCTTGTAACTGCATAGCACATCCCTATCTGATATTTTCCTTGTTGATTTATTTATTTGATTTGTTGTTTCTCTCGCCCTGGAGAAGGTAAGCTCCAGGATAACAGGAATTGTTTCTGCTTTTGTTCACTACTGTACCTCCAACACCAAGGACAAGGTCTGGCACATGGAAAGCACTCAATAAAAATTTATTTGATGAGTGGATAAATGAATATAGTACACTGTTTGGAAATTTAAGTGACATTCAACAAAACTAAATCAAATATTTGATGAGTGGCCAAAGTATATCCTTCCAATTCAAAGTAGTGGGTTTTTGGAATGAGGATACAGTGAATTCTACAAGCACCATTTCCATTTTGCACTCATCTGACACTTGTGTAGCGTGTGTGTGTGTGTGTGTGTGTGTGTGTGTTTCAACAACTCATGTTTCATAAGAGTATCATATAATCTGGACTTCGGAGAACAAGATCCTCTGAAACGTAAATCACCCTAAGCCTAACAAACTTTAATTAAATTCACATGTCTCTTGTTTCCACAAGGGTATTTAATTATACTTTAGAACATTACCAGAAATTAAACTTGCATTAAATGTCCTTGTATTCACCATAGCATCTTGCACGGTATTGTGTGTGGGGAAATCAATCAGTAAATAGTTGGAGAATTAATGAAGGAATGAAGGAATTAAATCTATCCTAGCACCCAGTAAATTTAGATTATTGTCCTAAACTAGTTGAAGTAAATAGACAACTATGAATCTGGTCTAACAGTAGTTTCCATTTGCTCTGGTAGCTGAAGTAAGAGGTTTGAGATTTACAGTAATGTGAGTTATGTGTTCTTCAAGTTTTCTTTCTTTTTTCCTTTCTTCTTTCTTTCTATCTTTTTAAATTTTTTTTTAAATGAACAGATCTTCCAGGACTTTGTGAGGGCTGTATTGGTTTCCAGGGCACTATATTCGAAAAAAAAGTTTGTAAACATTTTTAAATGTTACTCCTTTTGCAATAAAAATATATATGATAAAATCACAGCAATTTTTTGAACATTCAGGAATTTAATTAAATCATTGGATCAGGCACATTAAGGGAAAAGAAGACAAAATCATGCCTATGACTCAGTATCGGAATTCTTCACATTAGGAAGAATATCTGTACTCACAAAAAATAAGAATTTTAAAAGTTTAAAAAATAAAAAAGAAGAATATCTGGTGCAAAGAGAAGAATGAGTTCAATAGAAAGATATTCAAAGTACATACTGGCATTCTTAGTTTTGGAAAAGGAAAAAAAAGAAATAGTGGAATTGAAATGGAAAAACAAGAACCTGTGGTCTTAATGTTTTTATAAGAGGAAGAGGGGGAGATAGAGCAAAAGATGATTATGCATATCATATAAACAAGGAAAGCAGTATAAATATTTTTCAGTATTAGTGTTAATGAAGAAACTACCTCATAACTAGATTGAAAATTGGTTTTAGACAGGGTCTGTAGCCTTCTAACCAACAGACTTTGAGGATGAACCAGTCCAAATGAAGAAGTAGCTGCAGAGGCAGGTAGGTTGGGGATAGGCAATGAGAAAATAGTGATTAAAAGAGATTCTGACACTTACTTATGATTGAGTGGTGTCCATCCACAGTAGATAATTTCATTCCTTTTCTGGCAGCTACCAACGTTGTAGTGTTTAAAAGTGAATCACTAGGTCTACGTACATATTACTTTTATTCTTTCAAACAAATACTTACTGAGCATCTACTGTGTGACTGGCATTGTGCTAGATGCTGAAGATACAGCAGTAAATAAATCAGACAAATGCCTTGTTCTTTTTTTTTTTTTTTTTGAGATGGAGTCTCACTCTGTTGCCCAGGCTGGAGTGCAGTGGCGCAATCTCGGCTCACTGCAAGCTCTGCCTCCCGGGTTCACACCATTCTCCTGCCTCAGCCTCCCCAGTAGCTAGGACCACAGGCGCCTGCTACCACGTCCGGCTAATTTTTTTTTTTTTTGCATTTTTAGTAGAGACAGGGTTTCACCATGCTAGCCAGGATGGTCTCCATCTCCTGACCTCATGATTCTCCCGCCTTGGCCTCCCAAAGTGCTGGGATTACAGGTGTGAGTCACCACGCCTGGCCACGCCTTGTTCTTAAGGAGTTTCTACTGTACTTGAGGAGATAATTTCAATTAAACAAATGCATAAATATGTAATTCCAGATGGTAGTACGTGCTTTTTTAGTTTTGCAAATATAATGCTGCCCTAATGAAAATACCTTACAATAGTGTAGCTTTCATAACATACACTTACTTCACTCTCATCTAAAAATCTTACAGGGAGAAATTCAGTTTTGTAGGATAGCTCTGCTCATGAGGGACATCATTTAGAGAAACACATTTCTTCCATACTGTTATTCTACCATCTCTCAAGACATTACTCTTATCAGCATGGTTGAAGCTAGGTCACTGACATTTGCATTCTGGCTCCCAGGAAGAGGGGAAGAGATGAAGTCCTTTATTTACATAAGCAACTTCTGTTTAAGCAAATGAGGCAGAAGTTGCACATATTGTTTCTACTCACACTCAACTGGACAGAATTTAGTCACGTGACCACACCTGGCTGTGAGGGAAACTGGGAAAAGTGGTCTCTGCCAAGGCAACTATGTGCCCAGAAAAAAGAGAATAAAGGATTTGGAGATGCCACTAGCTTAGTGCCACACATGTCATGATGGAAAATTATAGGAGCTGAGGGAAACCTCAGATAGTAGGGAGATCTGGAAAGCTTTAGAGTTTTGGTAACAAAGGTGTCTACCAAAGACATCCCTGCTCTAATAACCAGAATTTGTAAATGAGTCACATATGGCAAAAGGGCCTTTGTAGACATATTTAAGGTGACTGATCTTAACATGAGCAGATTATCCTGGATTATGCGGGCGGGCTCAATCTAATCATATGCACCTTATTAAAAGTAGAGAACTTTCTCTGCCTGGAGAGAGAAGAGATGTGATAGAAGGAGAAGGCAGAGAGATTTGAAACATGAGAGGGAGTTGACACAACATTGCTAGCTTGGAGATGGAGAAGGCCACATGGCAAGAAATGTAAGTGGCCTCTGTCTGGCTAGCTCCCAGCAAGAAAACAAAACCCTCAGTGCTACAACCACTTGGAAATGAATTCTGCCAGCAATGGGAATGAACCTGGAAGTTAATTCTCCCCAGAACCTCCAGAAAGGTGCACAGCCCTGCTGCCACCTTAATTTGGGCCTTGTGAAACCTGAAGCAGAGAAACCAATTGAGCACACGTGGATTTCTAAGTTATATATATGTGAGACAATAAATATGTGGTTTTTTTTTTCGTTTTTTGAGACACTGTTTTGTTTTGTTTTTTTCTTTTTTTGAGATAGGGTCTCACTTTGGTGCCTAGGCTGGAGTGCAGTGGCCCGATCTCAGTTTAGTGCAACCTCTGCCTCCCAGGTACAAGCGATTCTCATGCCTCAGTCTCCCAAATAGCTGGGACTACAGGCGTGTGCCACCGTGCCCGGCTAATTTTTGTATTTTTAGTAGAGATGGGGTTTTGCCATGTTGCCCAGGCTGATCTTGAACTCCTGAGCTCAAGTGATCAGGCCGCCTCGGCCTCCCAAAGTTCTAGGATTACAAGTGTAAGCCACTGTGCCCGGCCAAGACATGCTGTTTTAAGCTACTGAGTTTGTGGTAAATTGTACACTGCAATAGAAGAGTTATACAGATCTGAAGGCTGAATCTGGAAGGTAGAGGGGTGGAAAAGACAAACAGCTATAGGCAAATGGGTTAACACATGCACAGGTCCTGGGCAGGAGAAAACACAGTAGTGTGAGGACTGGATCATGGTGAGAGACAGAGACATTAGCACAATATGATCTTGGAGAGAGAGAGGCAGAAGCCAGGTCATGAAGAGCTTTGGAGCCATGGTAAAATATTTTTTATGAAAACAGAGGTGAGCGGCAAATTTTTGGCCTCAAAATGACTTTATGATCTTAAAAATTATTGACAGTCCTCCAAAGATTTTATTTATACAAATGATATATATCAATATTTGCTGTATTGGAATTTAAAGCTAAGATTTTAAATATATTTTCTTACTAATTAATTTATAAACAATAATAAACCCATTACACATTAACATTTTTATGAAACTAGCTGTGTTTTCCAAAACAAAAGAAAAATAGTAAGAAAAGTGACATTGTTTTGCATTTTGCACATCTCTTTAATGTCTGGCTAAATAGAAGAAACCTGGATTCCCATCTCTCCTCTGCATTCAGCGTGTTGTGATATGTTGTTTGGGTATAGGGATATGGAAAAAAATCCAGCTTCACAAAGATATATCGTTGGAAAGGGAGGAGGTAATTTAGTAGCCATCTCAGACAATTGTGGACATTCTTCTTTGATACTACAGCAAAATTCAGTGAGTGATCATTTCTAAAGAATTAGCTGCAATATACAATCTGCAACCATATCAAAAAAAGTTTACACTCATACTTTAAAATCCATTGATCTATCTTGCACTTTGAATGAATCTTTTACCCAAGCATGATTTTGTAACATCATGCCTTGGATGTCTGAAAAACACTGATACAGTGAGTTATACAGATCTTCCAAATGTTGACACATTGCATTATACAATATCATAAATCACATTAATCAGTATCATTTCCAATCTCATCAGAAAAGTATTTTGTACTGGAAATTTATCAGGTTCACAGTTGCAAATGGAAGTGTTTCAAAATTCTGATTTTCACTTGAAGGCAAAAATTGTATTGTTGGTAAAATATCATCAGTTGCTTTCCTATAAATGACAAGCTCACTTATTTCATTTTTGAGAAAATGTCTGCAAAATACACAAGGCTGCATAACCATATATTTTTGCCAGTAGTTCTTTCATGTAAAAATGGTGTTTCATGTAAAAAACTGGCTAGTACAGCTTACAACTCAATTACACAGATGCGTCTCCTCAAGGCAACCATCTTTCTTCAGTATATGACAGAAATGGATTATGCATAGTTTCTGTCTTTATAACATAGAATATTAAAAAGATGTACTCACAGGTTAAGATTTAATAAAAATAATAATATTTACTGATTTATCAAGGACAATATTATGTGCAAATGGCTTTGTGTATTTTTTTTAACTCTGAGTGTGTGATGGTAAAGAATACAATTACTAACTAGTACAGTTTGGTGCTACTGCCTTGATTTGTGCCAAGGCACCAGCAGTTTTACTCTCTGTTATTTTTGCACCCTCAGTAAAGAAAAAGGCTATAATGTCTTAGTATTATTATGAATATAGATTTGAACTTGTTGACACCCTGTAAGGGTCTTGGGGATGCCTAGGGGTCTGTCCACCAGCCACACTTTGAGAGTTGCTGTTTACAAAAAAAGAGCACTGTCTATGATGGATTTTAAGCAAGGCAGAGACATGACCAGAATTAACGACAGTCAAGAGTTGCCAAAGTTGAACTAAGCACCAAAGATTGTATAGTAATAGTATATACACCACAAGCAGTACAATGGCGTCAGATGCTCAGACTCTCAATTTCAATTTAAGGTATATTTACCAAATACCTCCTTTATATTTGTTTGGAAAAAATATGCAAATAGGAAACCCAAAATGCAGTAAGAGTTTAAGACACACAAAAATAACCATAATGTAAGGTAAAGAAAGGTAAATTCTAAGAAAGATACAGAGTAATTTGGGTGTTCTGAGGAAGGAGAGATCATATCTATTAATATCTAGGATTATCAAAACAAGTGTCATCGAGTAGGTGCCCATTGAGATGAGCTTTGAAAATAGAATAGTGTGGAAACTAGTGGAGAAATGAGTGTTGGGGTATTCTAAGCAAAGGATGCATTATAACACAAGGAGGTGGGAGAGTGTATTAGTCAGGGTTCTTCAGAGAAACAGAACCAATTATACGCGTACATATACATATATATACATGTGTATATATGTGTGTGTGTGTGTGTGTATATATATGTATACACATGTAATTGAAGAGAGAGAGGGAGAGAGGGATTATAAGTTATTGGCTCTTACAATTATGAAGCCTTAAAAGTCCCACAATCTGCCATTGTGTTAGTCAGGATTCTCTAGAGGGACAGAACTAATAGGATAGATGTATATATACATCTCTCTTCCAGTATGTGTGTGTGTGTATGTGTGTGTATATACATATATATATACACACAAGAGGAAAAAACACACATATATATATATATATATGCATCCTCTCTCCTTAAGCTCTTAATAAACTTAATAAATAATATATGAGAGTTTATTAAAGAGAGTATGTATATATATATACACACACCCACACACACACACATATATATATATAGGAAGACAGATGTGTATACATATAATATATTCATCTATCCTATTGGTTCTGTCCCTCTGGAGAACCCTATATTATATATAGGGGAGTTTATTAAGGAGTATTGAGTCATATGATCACAAGGTGAAGTCCCACAAGAGGCCATCTGCAAGGTGAGGAGCAAGGAAGCCAGTCCAAGTCCCAAAACCTTGAAAGTAGGGAAGCCAGGCCGGGCGCGGTGGCTCAAGCCTGTAATCCCAGCACTTTGGGAGGCCGAGACGGGTGGATCACGAGGTCAGGAGATCGAGACCATCCTGGCAAACACGGTGAAACCCCGTCTCTACTAAAAAATACAAAAAAACTAGCCGGGCGAGGTGGCGGGCGCCTGTAATCCCAGCCACTTGGGAGGCTGAGGCAGGAGAATGGCGTGAACCCGGGAGGCGGAGCTTGCAGTGAGCTGAGATCCGGCCACTGCACTCCAGCCCGGGTGACAGAGCAAGACTCCGTCTCAAAAAAAAAAAAAAAAAAAAAGAAAGTAAGCCAAAAGTACAGCCTTCAGTCTGGGGTCGAAGGTCCAAGAATTCCAAAGCTGAAGAACTTGGAGTTCCAGGGCAAGAAGCATCCAGCATGAGAGAAGGATGAAGGCCAGAAGACTAAGCCAGTCTAACCCTTACATGTTCCTCTGCCTGCTTTTATCCTAGCCTCGCTGGCAGCTGATTAGATGGTGTCTACCCAGATTGAGGGTAGGTCTGCCTTTCTCAGTTCAGTGACTCAAATGTTAATTTCCTTTGGCAATACCCTCACAGACACACCCAAGGACAATACTTTGCATCCTTCATTCTAATCAAGTTGACACTCAACATTAACCATCACAGCCATCTACAAGTACCTTGAAAGCCCAAGATATGGAGATCTGATGATGTTGATTTCAGTCCAGGACTGAAGCCCTGTGAATCAGAAGCAACCAAAGGTAGGAGAAGATAGATTTTTCAGCTTAAGCAGTCAGGCAGAGTTACTTCACCATTTCTCCGCCTTTTTGTTCTATTCAGGCCTTCAACAACATCAGATTGGATGAGGCTCACCCACATTGGGGAGGGCAATCTGCTTTACTTAGTCTACCAATTCCAATGTTAATCTCTTCCAGAAACACCTTCACAGACATATCCAGAAAAGACCATGGAGACTCTTGTACTCTGTGCTAAGGCGTTAGCATTTCATTTGGCTGGCAAAGAGACCCATCAAATTTTGGGTGTTTAGTTTCATAGACTGCAAGACATGTGATTTTTGTACCATGCCAAGAATCTCAGGACTTGGCCAGCATGCTTCATTACCAGGCAAGGACACAGTGAAAGAGTTGCCCACATGGAGTGGTTTTGTGACCATGAGGAAAGTCAAAGTGAGGGCAAAGATAACCAGTGTTATCTAGACATATCTGTTAATTAAGAAAGGTAGCAATAGTTATTTAACAACTAGCTTCTTTGTTAAATGAATGAATCCTGCATATGCCTGTTGCCTTATATTCTTTGAAAAGAAAATTGTGGGTGGATTTGGATTGTTCTAGCTTTCCTAAAAGTAGTTATACTGACAGTACGTTTTTAAGGTAAGACCTAGGTTAGAATCTCAACTCTGCAACTTTGCAGCTGTCAGACCTTTGACAAGCCACTCCAAATGTTTGAATCTCAGTTGTCTCATCTATGACATGAGTATAATAATAGTGCTGACTGTACATGGTAAGATAATGAGATAATGCAGGAAAACATGCTTAGAATAGTGCCTGGCTCGTACCAAGTGCTCAATTAATGTCAACCATTATCATCAGCCCTTGTTGAAAGTTTAGGGTTTATTGGACTAAAACAACTTTTTGTAGTAAGTGCATTTTATTTATTGTTGAAATATTAACATGAATCTACTAGATGCACAGTCACATTCAAATGCCTAAATCGAAGTGACAAAGTTGTCCTGTTTCACAAACTTTAAGATGAAGAAGGTTCCCATGTATCTGAATTGCCTCTCCTGCTCCTCAGTTAGCTCATACTTCTGAGTATTACAGTGATCTATTGCAATTACATTGATACGTACATTTTCTTCCCATCGAGGAGAGATTCTGCAGGTCTCTTTAAAGGAATATTTTTAATGTTTTCACCATAACCAAATAGCAAGTCCTGCAGTGCAGGGCAGGAGTTTGACAGGTCTGGGTTACAAATTCTGGCTATCTTATGCCCCTAATTGATTAATTCTGAGCAAGCCATGTAACCTGACTGAATTTCAGCTTTTGCATCTGTAAAATAGGAATAATAGTACATACCAAGTAGAGGTATTGTGGAGACTAAACAGGAAAAGTATGATCCTTTCTCTAGATATGACAGAGAAAAATGCTAAATGTATAGGTCCATCCTGTTACCAGCTGTTTTAGTGAATACTAAGAAGTCAAGAAGCAAGGCTGTTTCCTGAGATTCATGAAACATCAAATCCAAATTCATTTTGTTTTTTCATTTCTGCATAGTCAGTGACAGGTACATGTTGGCCTGATTTAACTGGCGAATGGCTAGAGTTCTCATTCTCTCTCCTGAAGCTAGAGAGAGATGCAGGCTTTGCTAGAGACAGCCTCACTGCCCCATGTTTGACCCTACAAAAAAAGGCAATGTTCTCAATGTACTGGAAAACAGCAGATGAGAAAATGACATCTGACTCAAATTGTGTAGCCCAGAGTTGTTTAGAGAGATTCTTCTGTGAAAAGTAACATATCTGGGGCTGGGCGTGGTGGCTCACTCCTGTAATGCCAGCACTTTGGAAGGCCAAGGTGGGCGGATCACTTGAGGTCAGGAGTTTGAGAACAGCCTGGCCAACATGGTGAAACCCCATCTCTTCTAAAAATAAACAAATTAGCCTGGCATAGTGGAGGGTGCCCATAATCCCAGCTACTGGGGTGACTGAGGTGGGAGGATCGCTTCAACCCAGGAAGCAAAGGTTGCAGTGAGCTGAGACTGCGCCACTGCACTCCAGTCTGGGTGACAGAGCAAGACTCTGTCTCAAAAATAAATACATAAATACATAAATAAATAAATAGTCACATATTTGAGAGTCACAAAATTGTTACTTGGATTTATAAGAAAGAATCTAATTAAAGTTTAATGTGTAAGTCTGCTATTTATAATGCTAATGATCTAATATTATTTGTAATATCCTAGAATTGCTCTTTGCTTTGTAAAGTAATTATGGACATTTCATCTTGAGGTATTGTGTGAAGCAGTAAACACAATATGAAAGAATTGGAAAAGTGATGGAGACAGAACCAGGCAATTTCACTTTTGCAGCCCTGTTTGGTCCTTGGTCATTCCCCACATTTCCTTCCATATGAAGTAAGTAATCAAGTGAGTCAATATTCTCGTCCTATTTTTGTTCATTTTAATAGGAACCAGAGATTCTCAGATTCTCATACTAATGTATAGTTCTTCATCTGTAAAATATATGTTAGCATGTTGAAATTAAACATGAAAAAAGTTAAGCATTTTATTTAAAACATCGGGTTTGTCTGATTTAATATTGCCGCCTAGATTCTACCTAAAAATCATGTTATGGCTTTTCAAAAGTCAGTTGGACAAGTGCCCGGTGGCATAGGGTGCAGCCTGTACTTTGTGCACTTTTAAAGTAAAAGGAGAGTCAAGCCTTTGGGAATGTCCTTGGTTTGCTTTGTGTGAGGCTGTCACACTCTATAGCAATCAATCAATTATTCCTTAATTGATAGAGAAAATTGTGTACCACCCATAAAGTCACGTTTGGACACAAAAGTACATCGTCTATATCTGTGTGTGCTTGCTCCATTTCTCCTGAATGGCAAAACCTGCCAGATTATCCCTGTAGGCAGTTTGTACAAAGACATAAACTTTTGCAACTGTGTCAGAGAATTTAAAATGTAGACTGCTAAAATGGGAAGAAATCTGAAACGTTCAGATTCCAGAGAAATAATGTCTTCATTTTGTTGAGACTGAAGAAAATAAGACCCAAATATGGGACTGACTTGCCTATGGACACAGAACAAGCCAGAAAGAAGTAGACTCAAACTAGGACCCAAGCATCCTCCCAGGCCAGTGCTCATTCTTAAATGTAGGCTTTGTAAATTGGCCAAGTCATGGCACAATATTGAAAGCCAATAAAACACAAAAGATTTTTATATCCATTAATATTTCACAGAAATATTATGATTCCACAGATATATCTCATTCCACATAAATAAAAAGTAGCATTGTTAAGGTACATTTGCCAAGAAACAACCCCAAAAATGTCAATGAAGGACTTGAAGATAGATTAGAAATGTCTCTGATCATTTTTTTATGGGGGAATTCCCAGTTTGGTTGTGATTCTCAGGATCAGAAGAGTTTTGTAAATCATAGACCACATTTGGTTTTGTTGTTGTTGTTGAGACAGAGTCTCCTTCTGTCACCCAGGCTGGAGTGCAGTGGCGGAATCTCTGCTCACTGCAACTTCCATCTCCCAGGTTTAAGCAATTCTCATGCCTCAGTCTCCCAAGTAGCTGGGATTACAGGTGCGTGCCACCGCATCTGACCAATTTTTGTATTTTTGTAGAGATGGGGTTTCACCATGTTGACCAGGCTGGGCTCGAACTCCTGACCTCAGGTGATCTGCTTACCTCGGCCTCCCAAAGTGCTGGGATTATAGGCATGAACCACCACATCCAGCCACTTCTTTAAATTAAAATAAGTAACATTTTTCTTTTCACTGGCATGCAGAGAAAGTATTGGGAGGGTGGTAGAGGAAGAATTATTCAATGAATGATACTGAACAAATGGCAAGTCATTTGGAGGGAAAATTAAGTTAGATTCCATTTGATGCTTTAAAGCAAAATAAACTCCAGATTATTTAAAGATTTCAATGTAAAAAAAGAAAAGGATAAAAAACTAAAAGTACTATAAAAACTTAACGGTGAGTATTTTATTTTTATAATCTTGGAGTGGAGGATGCTTTTCCAAAGATAACATAAAAGGCAGAAGCTATTGAAAGACGTGAATATGTAAGTACAAAAAACACTTACAGATAGTAAAAACACCATGGTAAAGGTAAATTTCAAACTGGAGAAAACTCATTGTCACACATTAAAAAGGGTTATCATGTATAACATACAAAGAGCACTAACATATCAGTGACAAGTGAATATCTAAATAGAGAAGTAGGGGAACAACAGAAATGACAATTTACCAAAGATACCAAAATGTTCAGTCCAGTACACGAAAAGGCAGTCAAATTTACTAGTAAACTAAAGACTTAGGGTGAAAAATGGTTTTTGGGGGGGCCTATCAGATAGTAATGATACTTTGGTTTTTATTTTGAAATGCTTGTGTTTGGAAAGCAAGTATATTATTTGGGTCCTATTCCCATAGATGTCATCACTGTCTTTTTATTTTCCATAAACAACCAATTACCAGATTCACGGAAGCCCATTGTTGAGTGTTAGGCAAATCAAAGGCTGCGTTTATTTTTGCCAGGCAACTTCTCTATCCCCTCTGAGTTCTGTGATGTTGTGTATAGCTGAGTAGGAGATATTTTCAAAGTCTGGGCCTTCAGTTAATGTGCACTGTGCATGCCCATGGAGTGATGTGTACATTGGGGAATGAAGAACTGGCATGGAATTGTGAAATTACTCCCACTGGTATTATATTTGGACAGGCTGACATCTGACATTAATGGTTCCACAGTAATACCTGACACTTAAACACAGTTTGAATGTAATCAGTTTCCTCAGAAATCAGCAAACCCTATAATCTGAAACATCTTAGTGACCTTAGTCTATGTTTTTATTTTTTTGTTCAACTTTTTATTATAAGATTTTTCAAACATACAGAAAGGTTGAAAGAATAGTAACATGAACACTTTTACATTCACCATTCCGATTTAACAATTAAAACCACGATATTTTAAATGCAGTGGAGGCTTATTCCTAAACATCCTTCTAGAGCTAAAAACATGCAAATTTGTTTAGCTCTCACAGGAATGAGATAACATATATATACACAGTGGAATATCATTCACCCTTAAAGAAGGAAATCTTGCCATTGGTGACAATTTAGATGGACCTAGAGGATGTTAGGTTAAGTGAAATAAGCCAGACACAGGACAAATATTGCATGTCCTCACTTTATGTGGAATCTATAATTCTGTAAAACACATAGAAGCAGAAAGTAGAATGCCGGTTACCAGGGATGGAGGTTGGGGGAAATGGAGAGATGTTGTTCTAGCGGTACAAAGTTTCAGTTATGCAAGATGTATAAGTTCTGAAGATCTAAGGTAGAGCATGGTGGCTATAGGTAATAATACCATACTGCACTGTTGAAATTTGCTAAGAGGGTAGATACTAAGTGTTCTCACCCCCAAAATATAAAAGGTAACTACATGAGGAGATGGATATATTAACCAGCTTGATGGTAGTAATTACTTCACAATGTATATATATATGTGTGTGTGTATATATATTTATAT
>NW_012118077.1:992719-1059393 GCF_000951035.1 Colobus angolensis palliatus
AAAAAAAAAAAAAAGGGGGAATGAGGTCATACTTTACATATTCTGTTGTTCTGAATATTTTTTAAATTTTTACTTAAAATATATTATAAAAGCAACACTAAATATTCTTCCACAACATCATGTTTAATGGCCCCCTAATATTTTCATAACCAATTCTGGATTTCATAACCAATCCCCTATGGTTAAACATTGGTGGTGATTCCAATTTCTCATTATGATGAAAAAAAAGAGATCAATGAATATAGATGCCTCTTTTTCCCTTCAGGCGATAATATCCCTGGGTAAATTTCTAGACTGGGATTGAAGAGTCAAATGACATGCACATTTTATATTTTGCTAAGTCTATTTTTCAGACAAGATTAAATTGGCAGACAGCTCTAAATGTCTACATTTGAGATGTGATGACATCATTTAAATGCTATCATCAGATAATTAGTAGTTCTTTGTAAATAAAATTTCCAGATACCTGAAGCATACCTTGATAACAAATACTTTTTGGCTACTTAGGCTAAAACACATCTGTAAAATGTACCGCATATTCCTCTGACTTCTTAAACAGATGATACTTAATATCACTTAATAATTATTGCTTTTCTGGATGAAGATTCAAGTCTTGTGATGAGTTTTTCTAGGCTATTTGTTCCCATACTCAGTGTCCCCAGATTCTGTATTCCATTCCTGGCACTATCCTTTCTAGTGTATGGAATACAACATCCCTCTCTTTTCTTTTTTCCCCTGCCACACTTGGATAATCTAATATCATATTGTAAGAACCAAGGAAAAAACCAAGATATCCAAACTTACTAAGTCAATGATTTATATCCAATTCTAAGTCAATAGAATCTGACCTAAGGCCACTTTTTCTGCAGTGTTGCCCATCACTTCTCAGAGTCCTTTTACACTGACTTTCTACTTGATACCTGGTTGAGACTGCTAAGAATCTGATCTGTAAATAATCAGGTGTTTCCACCTCGATGCAATAGATTCTTATTTATGTAAACTAATTTCTGTTAAGGCCAAGTCTACATAAAATTTGTATTATTTTTCTTGAGTCAGCTTTGTCCTCAAGCCTAGCCTCTCCAACAAAAAGAGGGAAATATTGGAAGCAGCAGTGCTCGCTCCGGAAAAGAGTTTTATTAAACTATTCCTTTCCAGTAATTGTTTTCTATTATATATTAAATAGCAAGTCCTACAGGTTTATTATGTAAAGCTGTAGTTTTGCACTTGAAACTGGCTTATAAACATAGTCTGCAGATCACATTTTATCGGAAGAAAAAAAGATACCCATATAGCAAGGAATTATCTGAACTGGCAGCATAGCTCTTACTTAAATTCACTTACACTCGAGCATGAGCTGGGTCTACATAATCAAAGTGAAGTGGAGAATTAGAGTAATTTGAGATAATTCAGACCAGAAAAGTCTACCCCAAAACCTTTCACCTAATTGCATCAATTATCTAATTGAAGGAAACCTTGGGGAATTGGGGCTTGAATCATTCTGATAATTGATTTAATTTTCATTTAGTTTGTGTATGAAAATACACCCACACACATTCTACCTTGAAGCTTTCTATTTAGTAACAGGCGAAAGCAGCCTCCATCTCTAGAACTGATGTAATTTGTCACTTGTGGTTTCCTCACCTTGGCATATCCCAACCATGAGATTTCATTGGCATGGTCATAGTACATCCCTGGAGGAAAGTTTCCATTTTCTACAACTTGAATTATGTAACTATTTATTAATTGTTTTTTGAAGGTGAGGAATGGAAAATTCCTACATTTCTCATGTAGATTTGTTCACCAATTCTTTTCTGTTCTTTTTTAAAAAAATGATTTCTTACTCTTTTGGCATATCTAACATTTTTCAGAAGAAGCTTGAAAAACTTTAGTTGGAGAGAAGAAGAACATGGGAGATTTTCACTACTAAATTCTGTTAATTCAACAAGAAAGCATTAATATACGATATTCATACAGAACTCGAAAGATTCCACAAAGCACCCAATATACAACTCTCAATATTAACTAAGCCCTCCAAACTGGCAGTAAAGAGCCACTAGTTAGTCCCTCGTTTCTTAAAAGAAAATCACCCCCCGCTTCTGCTTTCTTTCTATTCCTAGTTTGTTGAGTATTTTTATCATGAGAAAGTATGGTTTTGTCTAATACTTTTTCAAATAATATATATTGAGTTGATCATGTGATTTTTATCTTCTGTTCTCTTAATATGGTGTGTTACACTGATTGATTTTTGTATGCAGAAGTAACTTTGCATTCCTTGGATAAATCCCTTTTAGCCACGGGATATAATCCTTGGTATATGCTGCTAGATTCATTTTACTAATATTTTGTTGAGGATTTTTGTATTTACATTGATATAAGATAGTGATTTTTAGTTTCTTGTGATGTTTTTGTATGGTTTTGGTGTCAGGGTTGTAATGGCCTCATTGAATGATTGGTAAGTGTTAACTCTGCTTTTATGGTTTGGAAGCATTTGTAAAAAATTAGTGTTTTTTGTTTGTTTGTTTGTTTGTTTTTTAAACATTACGTAGGATTGATCTGTGAAGCCATCTGGGCCCGGGCTTCTATTTTATTATAATCCAACCTCTTTACTTATTATAGCCCTCTTCAGATTTTCTATTTCTTTATGAGTAAATTGTGTTCATTTGTATCTCCCTAGGAATTTGTCTTTTTAATCTAGATTATCTAACTTGTTGACATGCAATTTGTCATAGTATACCATTTTATCCCTTTTATTTCTGTAATAATAGGTAATAATGACCCATCTTTCATTTCTGGCTTTAATAATGTGAGTCTTTTTTTTTTTTTACTGTGTCAGTCTAGCTAAACATTTTCCAATTCTGTTAATCTGTTCAAAGAACCAACTTTTGGTTTTGTTGATTTTTATCTATTGTTCTTGTATTTTCTATTTTCATTTATTTATACTCATCTTTATTTTTTCCTTCTTTCCTCTTGATTACGGTTTAGTTTTCTTGTCTTCTTCCAATTTCTGAAAGTAGATAATTTTGTTTCTTTAAGTTATATTAGCTAAATTTTCACCACAAGGGCTCTGAGGGTTATCTTCCTCAATTATTTTGGTAACTGGCTTATGTTTTTCTCCTCTTTCCTCTCTTCCTCCAGTATATATTTGATGACTTTGGCACTGATATCCTATCCTCAACTCCACTAAGCCCCAAATCCATGCTACCTTAGCCACCCACCATACTGCTCCCTCTCTGAATCCCAACTCCATGAAGAAATGCTCCTCTGGCAAGACGTTGCACTTAGCTTTCCTCCATTATGTACAACTTCCATTCCTGCCTCTAACTCCCATTTCCCAACCATACTAGACTGGCCTTTTACCTTCTACTTACTTTGTCTTTTTTTCTGTTCATAAAGTCCCATAACATTCTTTTGCTTATAATTAATTCTATGTAACCTGGACTCCATTAATTACCATTTTAGTTCTTTGCTATCTATTCCTTGCTATTCTGCTGTGCTTGGCTCTGTCCCCAAATTAGCCCCATTGCCCTCTGTCTAGTACTCCTGTTTCCTGGAGGCAGATTATGATTAGTTGTAAGAAAGCATGAATGCATTCTAATTTGGATTAATTACTCCTTCCAAAAAATAACGACTGTTACCTGTCTAACAAGTCAGTAGTATAGTGCCTGGCACATCTTTGAGACACTATGAATGTGACTTCCTTCCCTGTTCCTTCTTATTCTTTCTCTTGTTGACTCTTGTCCACATACTCCTTAATTGCTATTTCTAATCTTTTCCATGCAACTTGTGTCTCACAAGTTCTGCCCACTAAGCTCTCTCATTCACTTACTTGTCCTTCTCTGTTCCTAAGAAGATAGCAATAATGCAACATTAGATTTTTAACCTATTCCCTCAATACCTATGCCCATCTTCCAAGGCCTTTCATTATATCTAAAGGATATCAATCGTGCCCTCTCAGTACAGTATTCCATTTCCTTCAGTTCACTGACAAACTCCTAGATTGACTGGTTAGCAACTGTTCTATTATGGAGTGGTAGTTTCACAAGGCCTAAATGTAGGTTGGTGTAAAAGTTCATGTGGTGAAAGGAAGTGGTCTCTGCCTCTATTGTCTTTTCTTTGCATCATCTATATGCCTGCCATATACTAGACATTTAATAAATATTTATTGAGCAAATTAATGTACTACATGTTATGTCCCTGGTTTCATGTACTTTTGACACTTCTGTGATGTTTCCAAACATCACATTATTTTCCTCATCATTTGGGAGATCAGAATGTGGAAATTCCCCCTCCTTTTTCCTCAACAACCACCCTCATGCCACACCTGTAACTTAAAGCTCTTTATGCAAAAACAGACGGGTCTGATTCCACGTAGTGAGCAGAAGATTACATATAGATTAAAAATCAAAAGAAAATGAACTCTGATCCAGTATTAGAAAATACAGCCAAGGCTGGATAAAACCAGAAGATCAGGAATGATGACACAATGTAGTGGCAAATGTTTGAAGAAGGGAATAAGGTGCTAGCATTCCTTTCCTGAGATAAAGGTACATGGATAGTAGTTGCTCAAGAAGTCTTCTATGTACTTTATCACAAGCTAGATGAAGTATGCTATGTAATTTTTTTAGAAGAGTCTTCAAGAAAACTTTAGGTGATTAATGTAAATATCTTACAGTCACGAGTAGCAGAATAAACCTTTTTCTGAATAATATAACAAAATCTTCCTGGTAGAGAAAATCATGTAAGATATTTCCTTTTGCTTCTGGGAACCAAGAAGTGATAAGGAAGAAATGGTTCAGATACTGAAATGTTAAAATTTAGGAGACATTTCCATGGCCTTGTGAAAGTTGCAGATTTGAACTTGGAAGGCAGCTTAGTGGACTAGAAAGAACATGAGTGTCGGGGTTGGACGAGGCATTTAATTCTGACTTTGCCACTTGGGCTTTTACCTTGAGCACATTCTGAGGAAGAACAAGAAAAAGGTGCCTCCTGGTGACTTACAGGAACACAGTTTCATGGCCTGTAATAATGGAGGTGGCCTGAGATGATTTCTTGTTTAGATAGGAAAAGAATGAAGTTTGTGCTGAGTGAGCGCAATGACCTACGTCAAAGCAAACTATTTAGAACCAATTTGGTGGTATTCAGTACTACTTCAGAGATCACAAACCAATTCCATTACTGCTTGATAGAATCAAAGATGTTCAGTGGCATCAGAAAGGGAGGGTAAGAGATGTTATATCTATGCATTCACAAGGGCTTCTAAAAGCCTCTGGGCCTTTCCAGCAACTCTCACTGGGTGATGCAATTAAAATCTGTGTGAATTTAAAAAAAAATAAAACTCTTTAAAACTGCTCCTCTCAAATGTTGACAGTAAATGTTTTATCACTCTTGAATCCCTCTTGCTATATTTTGCTAAGGTCCTTAAGCCTTGTTTTCCACACTGTTAAGTTGTAGAGAGTAATTTCTGCTTGCCTTTGACGTGTATAGTGAGGTGACCACTATTCAAAGGCAAGCAGAATAATAAGCATACAATAAAAGAGCTTCATAAAGAATCAGGTCTTGACCAGGCATGATAGTTTATGCCTGTAATCTCAGTGCTTTGGGAGGCTGAGACAGGAGGCTCACTTGAGCCCAGGAGCTCAAGACCAGCTGGGCAACATAGTAATACTCTTTCTCTAAAACAAGCTGAAAAAAAATTAGCCTGGAATGATGGTGCATGCCTGTGGTCCCAACTATACTTGGGAGGCTTAGGCAGGAGGATCCCTTGAGCCCAGAAGTTCGAGATTACAATGAGCTAAATTGCACCGCTGCACTCCAGCCTGTGTGACAGAGTGCGACCCTGTCTCAAAAAAATTTTTAATTTAAATTTTAAAAAGAACCAGACCTTGACTTCTACCCAAGCTTCTGTGACCATATTCTCCAAAATATCAAATAAAAATCAGGTATGCTGTATGACAGAGGTCTTGTGTGCTGCTTCTGAGTGTGAAAAGTGAGGGATGCAACTTGTACATGAAAATGTTTGAACTTGGGGGCGATTTCTATGATATATAGACACAGATAACAGGGGTTTAAAATCCAGAGTCAGTTTTCTATGATAGCAGAGAGTACGGGCATGTGGACAGAGCCAGGCATTGGAGCCACTGAGGCTTAGGGTTTGAATTCTAGCACTGCTACATACTAGCTGAGTGATCTGTGCTTTAATTCCTTCATCTATCCACATGGACATATTGTTACACACCTTCAGGTTTGTTTTGGGGACTAAATAATTTGATATTTATAAAGGGCCTGCCCTGTAATAAGTGCTCCATAATTATTAGTTTGTGTTCACTCATGTATTCATTCAATAAACATTTATTGAGCACTTGCTGTGTGTGGCAATCACTGTACTAGGCATTGAAACTCAGACAAATGAGATAGAGCGTATATTCTTAAGGAGGTCACAATGAAGACAAGGAGACCAAGAAGCAGACAATTTAGTTACAGTGTGGAAAATACCACAATATAAATCTGTGCATATGCTGTTAGGAAGGAACAAAAGAGAGATTAGGGCAGGCTTCGCAAAGCAGGTGATGAGCCTTAATGGTTAATTGGGAGCTCTTCCAAGTAAAGAGGAGGAGAAAGGCATTCCATAGATAGAAGTGACATGAACAAAGCCTCGGTGAGAAAGGTGAGAAACAACATAGTACGTGCAGGAGCCTACCAGCATTTGGGTATTGCCAAAACATAGTACATGAGGGAGGGGGTTGCCGGAGGTGAGAATGGGGATACGGGCAGGGAAGGTATTGGCAGGCCCTCTTTAATCTTCTCCTCCATCCTTTCTTGGAAAATTCAGAACATGTAATTACAGTAGTTATCGCCAGAGGAACAGAAAGCTATTTCTCTCCTGACTGTTTTTATGGTACATCCGGTAAATAGAAGGGTCATTTTGAGACCACCTACCCGCATTGCCACTTGGCAATCATGAGTACCAGAATGTGTGGAAAAAGAAAACAATTCTTTTGATTTTTTTTCCCTCTCGGGCAAGGGCAGAAAATTTAAAAGCTGTGAAGTTAAGCTCTCATCAAAGTAGAACTTAGGTAA
This sequence comes from Colobus angolensis palliatus, assembly GCF_000951035.1. NCBI lineage: Eukaryota > Metazoa > Chordata > Mammalia > Primates > Cercopithecidae > Colobus > Colobus angolensis. The sequence continues at coordinate 999,797 of NW_012118077.1, forward strand.
TTAAAAGTGTGGACTCTGGATTCAGACAGACCTGCATTTTGAATTTGCCTTACTATATGTCTTATTACCTCAAGATATTTACTTAAAACCTCCAGGCCTTAGTTTTTCCAGCTGTAAAATGAGTTTAATGAAATGATGCATGTAAAGCACTTAGTACAGTGGTAGGCACATGCAAATGCACTATATCAATGTGCTATTGCAATTGTCTGAACACAGTTGGCCAAGATTGTCATAGAAAAGCAATGAGCCTTGAATTTGGACTAGTTATCCCAATGATGATTTTCAAGTCTTCCTCTATCACCATTGCTTTGACTTCATACCACTTGAGCTTGACTTGACTGCACTTTAGGAGGGTCCCCAAGCTTCCGTATTGTTACACCTGTGGCCATAACAGCTAGGACAATAACAGACTGTTAGCCTGTAAAATGGAAAAAGCTATGTTTTTCTTCCTTCTTCTCCAGGCAAATTCGTATTAAGGGAAAAACATCCAGGGAACCATAGAAATTAGCCTATGCATTATCAAGCAGATAATGGTCTTGTTTTCAAGACAATGTACCTGCATAAGATACTAAAACGTACAGATATGACTAATTATCTAATTAGAAGGCAATTTGAAGAATTCATGTTTTTGTATAAACTTACTTTGAATTTTAAATTCAACTTCACAAATGGTACCAAGGAAAAATTTTACTTAATTAAGCCTATATAGTATATTCATTTACAATCTTTTTAAATTCAATTAAATTTAGAAAACAGTGTTAAAAACTATAGCTAAGAACCCACTGGCAAAATGTTAAACACAGAGCTGCCATATAAGCCAGCAATTCCAATCCTAAGTATGTACCCAAGATAAATGAAAACACATATCCACACAAAAACTTATAAAGGAATGTTCATAGCAGCATTATTCAAAATAGGATTTCAACTGAAATGCCCATTAGTTGATGAATGGATAAACAAAATGTGGTATAATCATACAATGGAATATTATTCACCCATAAAAAGGAATGAAGTGCTGATCCATGCTGCAACATGGATGAACCTTGAAGACATTATGCCATGTAAAAGAAGCCAGACAAAGAATGTCACATGATATATTATTCCATTTATATTAAATATCCAGAATAGGTAAATCTACAGCGTCAGAATGTAGATTAGTAATTGCCAATGGTTGTGAGGAGAGGAGAGAGGGAAGTTAGTTCTTAAAGGGTATAGGGTTTCTTTTCAGGGTGATTAAAATATTCTAAAATTGGATAGTGGTGATGGTTGCACAACTCAATGAACACAGTAAAAAACAATTGAATTATACGTGTAAATGGGTGAAATGTATAGTGTGTATTCAGTGTTTATTGTTGAGATATAATATCTCAATGAAGTTGTTAAAAATCTCTCATTGACACACTCCCTATCTTGGAATTTAGAATGTTTGTTTCACTTCTGAACAACCCCCTTCTCCACTACTGCTGCTTACAGCATATGGTGAAATGGCTAAGCCCATCAGTGGAAGTGGAAAGACTAATCATTGTGATTACATATTTGTAAACAGTAAAATAATTCCTTTGCTTTATGTTTAAAAGACTTTCAGAGTAAGTTTCTCGCTGTTTGTCCTTAGCTAGATTGATTTCATTTCCTGAGTGCTAGCTCACCCCAAGTGCCCTCTGTCCAATTTATACCTTTGCCTAGATAAGTTGCCACAGCCTACCATTACTTTCACAATCAAGTATTAATGACACTTTCCCTCTCTCGAAAAGCTGAGGAAGTTCAAACTGCTGTTAATTAAAACTGTAATCATTTCCTAAATAGGCATAAATAAAAGGGATGTTATGTTCTTGCTGTTAAAGTAGAAGCTAGGAGTCTAAATTATCTGTTGCAAGCAAGTGCTCGACATTTCTATATGGGGATTAAAAAATAAAAAAAGATTTTTCTCACATAGCTAGATTTCACAAAAGTATACCAGATCAGGCCAGCACTGAAAGCGTATTAATATGGTAAATGAAATGGGAAAGGTTCATTCATGGCTCCTTTACATGTCAAATTAAACAAGATGATCACTGAAAGTTTTCTTCTCCATTTTTATGAAAAGAAAACATTTTGGTGTTATGTAGGACATAACTTAACAGTTCACAGCTAAGAAGTAAATAATTACAGGAAGGCAGTGAAGTAAAAGCTGTCTAATGGCCATATCTTGTGTTCTGCAACAGATGATTAAACAGCAAAATCTTAATTTTAATTAACTTCTTCTACAGGATGGCGGTAGATTATACATTATCCCATATATTTGCTTGAACTGGAATAGCTGCCTAAAAGTTCTGTTATCTCCAGATAAAATCTAATAAAATTATTTTTAAAAAGAGATTTTCATGGGCACTGAATTCACGGATAAAGGTATGTTTGGGGCAGAGGGAAGAGCAGTTCATTTCTTACCCCCATGGGTTAGAAGTTGTCAGTCTGCCACCAATAGGCTATAATATTCACGTGCAAAGCAGGCCAGAGCCTAAGAGATGAGACAACAGTTTGTAACTCACACATGAGGGAATCTTCAGGATCTGGAAAGAAACTCACACAGCTCCAAAACATCTTAAGAACTACAATACCTTCTAGAAATTCTCAAAACTGGGTCTTTTAAAGGATGTTTTGAACACGGAGATGGGGTGAGGGTTAAGCAAGGGAATCTTATGAAGAAGTGGTGCTTTGGAGTGTGGGAGACCAAAGTCTTTATTTCAAGGAAACAGCAGCGTCAATAGGAGGATTCTAGAGAGATTCATGCTGCTTTTACTTTTGTGATTGGTTCTCTCTCCCACTAGAATGTGGGCTCCTTGAAGGTCAAGTCAATTTGTTTGGTTCATTGCTGACTTCCTCAGTATACAGTGCATAGTAAGTGCTGTGTAGATTCTTCTGACCTGTAATGGATCAGCACCAAAGAAGTCTGAGAAGGGCTAGGAGTCAGGAATTTGTGCTGTGAGTGCCCTTGAGTAGTTCCTTTGTGACTCAAGGAAGGTGGAGGAGTGAACCCAGTGATGGCTCCATATCAGTGGTTTCCAACCCTGTATGCATACCTAAAATCACCCAAAAAGCTTTTAAAATGCAGATTCCAGGGTCTTACCCCCGCCCACCTCCCCACACACTGGAAATCCGATTTAATTGCTCTAGAGTGGGGCTGGCCATAGGGGTGTGTGTGTGTGTCTATGTGTCTGTGTGTGTGTGTGTGTTTTAACTAAACCTCCAGTTGATTCTAGTGTATGGCCAAGGTTGAGAGCCACTGCATGATAGACATATTTGAGGAATTCAATCCACTGATGATTGTGGGTCCCACATGTTGGTATACCAGAGAGTTATCCTTTTGTTTAAAATATTGTTTCTTTGGGCCCACACCAAGAGATCCTGAATCGGTAGTTTGGCAAGATGCATGAGCCAAGAATCTGCATTTGTAGGAAGCACATGATTCTAATGCAATAGGTCTGAAGACCACACTATCAGAAATAATACCATAGAGCCACTACCTTTGTCATACAAAAGCATTTGGTTAAGTTTTGAGAAAAGAAACCAGGTAAACGGCTTGGAGGTCTCTTCTTATAATGAAGTGGAACTGTTTCCTTCCTTAAGCCATTAAACACAGGAGGAGGATTGATTTCTCTAATAAGTTGTTCAAAAGTAGCAAATTTTCACTGCCTGGGCATTGCTTATCTCAAAACTAATTTGAAATGCAGGCTGGAAACAGTCACTTGTTCCTTCTGCAGTGCCATTGGTCCCATTAAGCCAATCATCTCATACATTTTTGATCCAGTGGACATTACAGTAAACACATTTGTTTCCTTCCCACCCAGTAGACTTGCATGAAGTGCAAGAGAACAGTATTCTCATTTTGAAAGAGGGAGAGATTGAGGCAGAAACTGATCCCAAAGCAGTGTCTAGAATAGATTGGGAAAAATCAAAACCCTGATTTGATCTGTGTCAAAAGCACTTTAACATTCCTGACCTAATTTTATCTTCACTAATCCCTTTATAAGGCAAGGCAGGGGCAGGTGTCATTCTCTTCAGAGCTGACCTTATCCATGGGAGAAGCAGGCAAGCAACTATTGATGGGACCTGAAGGCACCTGAAAACCCCACTGCCAGGAGGCCTCCCCCATCTTTCATGGCTCAGGTTCCACCTTGAGCAGTGATTCCTTAGAGCTAAGTTTTGTCTTCCCTGTGTGTCTTTCAACATGTAGATACTCTAGTAATGGGTTGCATGACATTGGATATATTTAGCAGGTTACCTCTTCTTTGCTAGGGGGGAGAACAAGGAGGGGGAGAGCACTGAGAAACAAGAAAAAGAGGAGAATTACTCAAAAGGTCAAGAACCCCCAAAGAGGTAATTATGGGAGGAGGATATTTTCGATCAGATTCACCTACTTTCCAGAGCAGGCCCTGGTCCCCAAGTGATAAATGAGGTTGTTAAGGGACTGCCATGTTTCTTAGAGATGTGTTCAGGAATATGTTCCTCATTAATCACAAAAATATCAATACTGAAGGGAAATAAATTGTCTTAGAATTAAGATATCATCTACCTAAATGACCTCCTCTTTTAAATGTTGACAATTGAAGAAGAATCTAGTCTTTCAGTACTAAATCAGTCTGGGTGATATTGAACTATACTCTTAACATAGGGAAGAAGTCCTCTCATTTTCCTCTGTGGTAGAGGAAAATGCTTCTCTCTAACTTCTCCCCACCCTGGGTCAATTTGAAGATTCAGTCCATCTTTGCTTTACAGACTCTTTTCTCCTTAGCACTGTGGCTTGTATTAATACATTCTTTGAAATGAAGAGAAGGTGGTCAGGATCTAACTTTAAAGGTGGTAGATAGAAGTTGGATAGGACCCAACAGAAAAATCTAGACTTATAACCCAGAACTCAGGCAGGCTCCAGAATGTGGAAAAATCGAAATATGGTTACCTCACTGTGGAATCTGCTTTATGGGGGATGTTGACATGGAGATATGAGTCCACATGGCTAGTTCAAAGCAAACTACTAGGCAATGTGTGCTCTTCCCAGAGTTCAATGTAGAGCCCAGGGCCCAAAAGTTGCATGCATTGTAACTGGGTGGTCAAGGTCAGGCAAGAACCGTCCTTACAGATGAAAGGATGCCACAGGCAGGCAAATGCCTTGCTGCGACCAACAGAGATAAGATTCAAAGCCAAAGATAAGTGGGTAAACAGTCATGTTAGCTGTCTATAGATATTAGCGGCTGGCACCTTGAACCTGAGACACAAATGACAAAAACACAGTGCTTGTGGAGAAGGGAACAGCAGGAAGCCACTGACTCGAGACTGATCCACAGGACCACTGGAGACCTGAGTTCTTGGTCCCAGCTCTGCCATGAGCTTATTGTGCAGATGCCAGGAAATTTACTCATTTATAAAACAAAGAGGCTAAGATATGTCAGTTGTTTTAACCATGATATGGCAGTGGTGTACTGCAATGATCTCTTATCATTTGCCACTCACAGTAAGGAAGTGTTCATGACTTAGGCCACACTCGAGGAAAGGTGTCCTGAACAAAATTATCATCTAATGTGTGATTCTCAAGGGAAAAGTTTGATAATTACTAATCTAAAGCACTGTTTCTCCAATTTTAATGTGTGTACAAATCATCTGGGAATTGTGTTAAAAGGAAGATCCAGATTCAGTATATCTGATATAGAACCTGAGGCTCTGCATTTCCAGTGAGCTCCAGGTGATGTCGGTGCTGCTGGTCTATGGATCACGCTACGAGCATCAAAGTTCTTACAGGGCATCTTATCAGCTCTGAAATTCTATGATCCTCATGTATAACTTTTTCCAATCAGTCCCTCTCCCCACTGTAGGTCAAGATTGGCCCCATATATGGGGCCTTGATGAGTCTCCTGATGAGGCCAAGTGGGAAAATCAGAAACTAAGAAGACCGTTGCCCCATTCTGAACCCATATGCCAACTTCAGTTGCTTGTGTGCTGTATGCCAGTAGTCCTGATCTAGGATCTATTATGCTACCAGCTGTTGGCTTTAGTAGAACTCTTTGCCACATCAAATTAGTGGGCAGGATTGGCAGCAAGATCCTCTCTAGGATTCCATGGCATCTTAGAATGGGGTAGTCCATTTTCATTGGAGAGGTAGGCCCATAAAGACAGAGAAAAAGACACTATTGGAAGGAAAATGTGGTTAATCCATGTGAGACAATTTCCCAAGACTTCTAGAATTAAAATATCCACCTCACTTTTACCTTTTTGCTTTCATGGAAAACTATCTTCCACTTTAGATGGTGAATCCTCTTTGTTCATCACTATATACCTAGGGCCCAGCACAGTACCTAGCACAGAGCAGTGTTCAGTAAACATTTGTTGAATGAATGAATGAATCAGTCAAGCAACTGGAGCTGCAGTTTGCTTAAAGGAGACTTCCTTGGGGAATTCAGCCAGAGGAGCAACAGAAGTAGCAGGAGCCAGAGAGTGAGGAAGCATGCACTCATCCAGTCATAATTATCTAAAGTGCCCCTGCCCTTGCACTCCCCTTTGTTGTTCAGTAATACACAACAGGATGCACCTGCCCAGATATGGGAACTCTAGCTGGGTAGATAGGAAAGCTGATACAAAGCCCCTGTTAATTAAAAAGCGTTTGCAACTGGAATTGTCTTCTGGTTAACACAAAGTGCCCTGCCTCCTGATGCATTTAATGTCTACATGCTTTGGGAATATACAATGAACAGTCTCAGGATTATCTCCTAATCCCGAGCCCAGCAAAGGAAAAAAGATCTGTCAAAAGTCACCCACTTTGTTATTTATGATGCCAAAGCCAAAAATTAAATTGATGAACAGCCAGATGGCCAAGGAAATAAAGTACGTTTTTCTATGGGTTTGCGAATGAAAATGAAGTTTAAGGGGTTTTTTTTGGTTTTGTTTCACTCTAATTTTCTCTGATTTTTTTTCTCCTACTTTTGTCTGAATTTCTAGCCAAATAATAGCACCAATGTTTGTGCTAGAACTTTTGGAATGATCTACTCAACCAATTTACACTAAGCTTTGCAAAGTTTAAGGGAATTTCCAATTCAAAAAGAGGATATTAATTAAATCAATGGGATGATTGAAGAGAAGGTAAGTGAGGAAAAAGTGGCAGTGGGGAGAGAATTCTCACCCCTCTTACCTAGAAGTCATCTAGGTAGACCACCTTACCTCTCTGCTATGCTTGTTAACTAGGACTTCTCTGGCCCCACTAAGCAGATTTACCACCAGGAGATTAAAAACAATGTGCCACAGCCAATCCAAATCCATTCATTCTGCAGTTGCATTTTCAAATTAGCCAAGGAAAGTCTCCCCTATTGAAATATTGGGACAGATAATAATTGGTCTGTTTGGCTTAAAGAAGGACTGTTTAGTTGCCTCCTTGTCACTCTAAATGACCTGGCCCTCAAATTGGGCAGACTGGGGTGCAAAAAGACCAGAGAGGCGAGCAAGTATTTTGTGACCTTTCAATTGAGAGATCAGTGTGTGCTCCCCTGTGACCAAAGACTGAACTGCAGCACTTAAGAGGAGATTCAGAGCAGAAGTTCTTCCTGCTGTAGCCTCACCATAATTACTGTGCGGCTGCTTTGTTTTCCAGGGCAAAGGGGAAAGGGGAGGATATTTAGAAGAGATTTAAGGGGAAAATGTTAAATTCTGCTTCAAGCATTCCTAATTAAGGGGAAAACCAAATTCTACTTCCAGCATTCCTTATTTTCCCTTTGAAAATTAGCAACTCTTTAGTAAAACCCTTGCTAGAGCTCCATTAGGGTTTATGTGTGACAAAGAGTAGCTACTAATGGCCTTTAATGATGAGTAGGTGGATTGCTCAGAATATTACTTATTTAATGAAAAGTAATGGCTGTCTCACTGAAGTGAGGAGAGTAATGCTAAGTGGCCTCTTCACGTGTATGTTCCTTTTAGCACTAGCCGTTGTCGGGGCATACACACTCGAGAGACTCTAAACAAAAAGGACTCATCCCCACCTGGTAACAACCACAACAAAACGCACCCAGAAATTGCTTTCAGTCCATTTTCCAAATGCTCCATGGTGCTTCCAAATAATTCTCAACCTCTTTGTGGTTCTAAAGATTGGAGACCACTGATCTAATGGAAACGAACCAGAGAGTAAGAAAGTCTAATTTTTTCCCCTCTGAACCAAATCTCCACTAAGTAGCAAGATGATGTCAATGATGACATCTGTATCTTCATTTGGAAAATGAGAGGCTTGGTCTTGAGGGCCTTAAGGGCCACTCCTTGCACCTCTGGTTTTCAGTGCTCCCGAGTTTCTGTTCAGTGTGAAAATGGAAAGGTGATATTACTGAAGCACACACTTGAAACATAATATTGATTGGTTGATTAAAAGAAAAAAACACTTTTCTGGCTTTCTGGTTCCTGGATTTATTCAGCTTGCCAGAGGGTGGGAATAGCACCCTATATCTCTCCTTGCCCAAAAAGCACTTGAGAGCTGCTACCTCTCCATTATCTTTTGACAGATTACTCTTTAATTCATAATACAATTTTTCCCATTTTGTGGTGTACAGAGCCTCTTTGTCAGGATTTTTTAGTTAGTTCATGTTATAATCAGTAAGTTACAACAGAACTAGCCTTTCTTAGACTTATGTCTCATCTTTTCAACCCAGTGACCACAACCACAACAACCACAACATGACGAGGACTTGCTCAATGCCTGCCATGTGCTGTGCTAACTACTTTACACGCATTATCTAATTGAACACTAATGTTGTCTCATAGGGGTAGGTATGATTAACCCCCATTTAACAGATGAGTAAACAGCCTCTGAGAAAGCAGAAACATGAACAAGGTAATACAGCGTGCAAGGGGTTAAACCAGGACTTGAATCCAAAGTCTGACTGACTCCAAAGTCCATGCTCTTTCTACATTAATCCATGATCATGATAACCGAGCTCACAAGCATGGGCCAGATAGCTTTGGAACTACTCTGCCACAATTCAAGAATAAGTGAATTATTGTGAATTCCAAAATTATAAAATAAATTTTAAAACCTAGTACTGTGACTAAACTGAATATGGATTTATGAAGAAAGTATACTTGTCTTTTTTGGAAAGTCATTATCAAAATGACTCTGCTTGCCTCGAGAGTTAACCTGGGAAGATCACTTTTCTTTCAGACATAGGCAATCATGCTCTCCTACAGACACCTTCACTTCTCAACTCAACATCACACTCTTTTCTCTTTTTTCTTTCGGCAAAAAGCTGCTGTGGCATTATTGTATTTATTAGCTTTGCTTCATTGTGATACTAAGTTACCATAAATATTATAATACTATTAATATTACTTTACAGTACAATAAAACAAACTAGTAATCCTACAGGAGAAACTATAACAAGCAAACAAACCTGTTAGGAATGCATGTAATAAATAAGGGAATGTAGATTCAAATGAAAAACTAAAATAAGGTGCCCCTTCTCTATTTGGGAAACGCCAGTGTATTCCGTAGGAACCAACTCACACAACAAGTCTGCCTACGTTCTAGAAAAATAGGTAAGCTCATCTATTGAATCCATTCCTCATTTTTATTCCTATGGAAATGTATACTCACTTCTGTCATCACAGTACTTACCACATTCTCTTCTCCTTATCTACCCCAGGAGATTGTGAATTTCTCTAAGGCAGTGCACATATTTTATTCATCTCAGTGTGTCCACAGCACCTAGCATGATGCCTAACTCATTAGGAGCTCAATAAACATATACTGAGTAAAAGCACCATTTATGCACATTATTCAATAAAAAAATTAATTTTAGATTGCTGTGAAGGGAAACCCATCAGCTACTGATGCCTTTACATAATACAGTCCACCCTCCATATCTGTGGGATTTGCATCTATAGATTCAACCAACTGCAGATACGAAATAAAATATTCAGAAAAGGCCGGGTGCTGTGGCTCATGCATGTAATCCCAGCACTTTGGGAGGCCAAGGCAGGTGGATCACTTGAGGTCAGGAGTTAGAGATCAGCCTGGCAAACATGGCAAAACCCTGTCTCTACTAAAAATATAAAAATTAGCCGGGTGTGGTTGTGGGTACCTGTAATCCCAGCTACTCTGAGGGCTGAGGCATAAGAACAGCTTGAACCTGAGAGGCGGAGGTTGCAGTGAGCCAAGATTCCAGTCTGAGCGAGACTATGTCAAAAAAAAAAAATTTTTAAAATTAAAAATAACAATACAACAGTAAAAATAATACAAATTAAAAAGCAATACAGTATCACAATATTGGCCAGGAGCGGTGGCTCACACCTGTAATCTTGGCACTTTGGAAGGTCAAGATGGGCAAATTGCTTGAGCCCAGGAGTTCAAGACCAGCCTGGGTAACATGGCAAAAGTCCATCTCTACAAAAAATACAAAAATTATCCAGGCGTGGTGATGCACACCTGTCGTCCCAGTTACTAGGAGGCTGAGGTAGGAGAATCGCCTGAGTCCAGGAGGAAGAGGTTGCAGTTAGCCACTGCACCCCAGCCTGGAAACAGCAAGAAGTTTTCTAAAAAAAATAAAATAAAATATAAAAATAAATAAATAAGCTATTTACATAACACTTACAGTGTATTCGGTGTTATAAGTAATCTAGAGAGGATTTAAAGTATACAAGAGGGTGTGTGTATGTGTAGGTCATGTGCAAATACTATGCCATTTCATATAAGGAGCTTGAGCATCTTCAGGTTTTGGTATTGACAGATGGCCTGGAACCAATGCTCCTGCAGGTACTGAGGGGTGACTGTGCAATGATATGACATTTTTAGGGCTCAACTTGTATCAAAAGTCATAAAATGTTACTAGCTTCATACTCAGTAAACTCACCTCTATAAATTTATCTTCAGACAATAGTTCCAAAAAATGGATATAAGCACAAATACATCTATAATATTATAATGAGAAGAATATTGAAATCACTTAAAAAGTCCAACAATAGTGAAATTATCAAGCACATTATATCAGCTTGGTGGAATAGAAAACCAACATTGAAATGCTAGACAAGAAATTTTTAACAATGTGGAGTGTTTATGAAACACTGGAAGGTTTCAAAAGAATGCAGCATTGTCTATTTATTATGATTACAATGAAATAAATTTTCTACGTATATAAATAAAGTTTGGAGGAAGATGAAGGGAAAGGAAAATAGTTGTACTAAAGGTTAGAAATGTTGCCTTTTAAAAAATGTCCTTTAATGGGATTATAATATTATTTTAATATATTTCTTAAAACTAAAAGTGGGCCCTATTTTAAAAACAGATTATATACCTGACATTCATCTATAAGTCAGATATCTAGTACACCAAAATATTATGCAGGGTGGTTGTGTGATTTCAAAATATTCTACCAGAGTTAACCAAATTATAACTGCAACACTGAGTTTTCAGCATAAAAGTAGTATAAAACTACATTGTTGGAATAAAATGGAAAAAAATGAGACTTTCATGCTTCTTTTGAATGCCTGTGGTACTTAAGGAAAAGCAGGTTTAATTAGAGGAAGACGAGAAATGTAGGCAGGCACCTTTGTTGAGATTCTGAAGGGATCTCTGGACAGCTTCAAGGACTTCAGCAGATTAGGGCACTGGTTCATTGTCTAATTTCATATTGTAATTTATGAATTTCTCCTTGATTCAAGTGCATCGCTAGCATTACTCTTAGGCAGTTTAGACATGATTAGGGTCATTATTTTTTTCTTCTTGACACACAAATGAGATGACTGTGGAGGGAGACAGAAAATAAACTTAGACAAAGTTATAATTGAAGCAGAAAAAAAGGACTGAAAGATGGTTGAAGCAGATGCACTGAAAAATGTAACAAAGAGGCTGAAATAAAACTGTATAAATGAAGACAAGAATGAAACTCTGTGCAAAAAAAAAAAAATGAAGACAAAGCTAAGTTTATTGCTGGTCATATAGCAGAGTAAGTATCTTGACTGACCCTTCTGCCTTAAAAAAAAAAGATTGTTGAATGAAATCTTCAAAAGATCTTAAGAGCTTCAAAGAGCAAGCAAAAGAGTTAGTAATTTCCAGGCCAAAATGTAAGTCAAAGCTGAAACCCAGGGAGTTAGCGGAGCATTAATAGTACCTCTGAACTAAAGGTATTTACTATACCTGGGAAATGACTATTTGAATTTTCATGGCCTCCTGAGCTATGGGTGATGGAAGATTAAGTTCAGCACTATTCAAAGTAAAAAGTCTAACATTGATTATGTAGTTATCATGCCTTGTAGGCCTAAAAGAACAGAATACAAACAAAAATCATCGCAAGTATGTCTATCTTTCTATCACAGGAGAAGAGCAAATGTATTTGGTGTTCTAAGATTTAATAGTTGTCCAGGAGAGTAAGAATATGATCAAAATATTTTTCGTAAGTTAAGCATGCATGTTGCCATTTCAAAAGTATCCATTAAAAGAATAATCACAAAGTCCATAACTTCTAAATTAGTAGAAAGGAAAATGGAATGATAAAATAAATTAAATCCATCTAAAATAATGAAGAAACATGGAACAGAGAGTACAAATAGAAACAGAATGGCTGAGACAAATGAAAAGCAAAAAATAATATGATATATATCAATCCAAATAGATCATTAGTTATATCAAATGTAAGTGAACTAAAAGCTCAAGGTAATAAGAAAGATGTTCTGATTAGATTAGTTAAAAGACCAACTAAATGTTGTTTATAAGAGATACATCAGAAAGATAAAAATACAGAAAGATTGAAAGCAAAAATATGGAAATAACGCATGCCATGACCATGCTAAAGAAAACTTGAAGTTACCTAGGTTAACATCTGTTAAAATAAACGTTGAGACACAAATGATTTCTAAAGATAAAGACAATCACTTTGAAATGACAATAAGCTTAAATCACAAAAATGATATGATGATTATAAGCTTTTATCTCCCAACACTATAGCCTCAAAAATGTATAATCTAATGGCCTATAAAAAGAAATAAAGGCCAAGCATGGTGATTCATGCCTGTAGTCCCAGCATTTTGGGAAGTTGACAGGGGAGGCCAGGAGTTCAAGACCAGCCTGGGCACCATAGCCAGACCTTGTCTCTACTAAAATTACTAAAAATTAGCTGTACATGATGGCACACACTGTAGTCCCAGCTACTTGGGAGGCTGAGGTGGAAAGATTACTTGAGCCTGGGAGATCAACACTGCAGTGAGCTGTGATCATGCCACTGCACTCCAGCCTGGGCAACAGAACAAGACTCTATCTCAAAAAAAAAAAAAGAAGGAAAGAAGTTCACAATAGTCGAAGATTTTTAATATACCCCTCTCAATAATCCATAGAACAAACAGGAAAGAAAATAATATAAAAGAGTATACATATAATAATACATATACAAAAATAATACATATAACAAGTCTCATGATACATATACAAAAAAGAACAAATATAACAACTGTTATAGGGACAAATAAAGATCTTGATACCCAGCAACTGCAAACTACACATTTTTTCCAAGCATACATAGAACAGTTTTAGGAAATTAAAGCTTCAACAAATGTTCAGTCTTCAGAGCCACAAAGTTTACTTTATGTTACAACAATGAAATAAAGTTAGAAATGAATAACTGAAAGTAACATAGAAAATAGATTTGGAAGTTGAGAAACATAATTTTAAGTGGGAGAAATAATAAATTACAATGAAAATTAGGAGGAATTTGAACTGAATGATAATGAAAACCATAATGAGAGACTATTACATACCTGTGGCATTGACAAGAATTCAGTTGTCTGGCAATACCAAAGGTTGGTGAGTCTGTAGAGCAAAGAGAATGCTCCTGTGCTGCTGATTGAAACGTAAATTGGTACAACAAAGTAAAAATCCCTGTAACCTACATGAACATATGCATACTTTATGACCCAGCAATTTCACTCCTAGCTATATACCCTAGACACTTTTGCACATGTGTCCCAGATGTGCACAGGACTGCTCATCGCGCTGTCGTTTGAAATAGCTTAAACCATTAAGTAGCCCAAATATTGATGATGATAATGCTGATGAAAATAACAACAATAACGTGAATGAATACATTGTGAAATAATGCTGATAATGCTGATGATGATGTAGATGAATAAATTGTGAAAAATTCTTACAACAACTTTTTTTTTCAAAATAGGCTCTTGCTCTGTCATACAGACTGGAGTGCAGTGGCACGACAATAGCTCACTGCAGCCTTGACCTCCTGGGCTCAAGCGATCTTCCCACCTCAGCCTCCCAAGTAGCTGGAACTACAGGCAAGCACCACCATGCCCGGCTAATTTTTGGATTTTTTGCAGAGACAGGGTTTTGCCATGTTTCCCCAGGCTAGTCTCGAACTCCTACGCTCAAGCGATCCTCCTGCCTTGGCCTCTCAAAGTGATGGGATCACAGGCATACAGGCATCAGCCACTGCACCCAGCCACAGCAGAATATTTGATCACATAGCAGTAAAAGTGAATGAACTACAGGTACATGAAGCAATAGGGAGCAATCTCACAAATATAATGTTGAGTGAAATATGTTATTCATAAAAGTATACTGACTCGTTCTATTTATATGAAGTTTTTAAAAAGCAGACAAACTAAACTTTAGACATGCACATCCAGGTGGCACTACTACAAAGATGAGTGAGAGAATGATTGACACAAAATCAGCACTGTGGGTCTCTCTGTGAGGAAGGGTGAGGCGGGGACATGATTGGGGAAGAAATAAAGGGAGCCTCATAGACTTTGGCGTCATTCTACTTTTAACTGGGATGAAAGTTACATAGGTGTTTTCTTTAGTATGATTTTTGAAAAATATGACTATGTTTTATGTACTTCTCTATATGTCATATACTTCACAAAATTAAATCTAAATAATTATACAATTTTTTAAAACAGCAAAAAATTGATTGTTTTCTGTTTAACTTCCTTTTTTCACTCATCAAGGATTCACTAAAGAAATATCAAGTTCCTACTACGTGTCAGGTGTTGTTTTAGCGAAGACACTGGAGACACAGCAAAATATAAGACAAAGTCCTTGTCTGAAACCTTTTGTGTTACAAGTGACAGGAGACCTAGCACAAAGTGGATCATGTAACTGAAATGTCCAGATTTAGTCTCAGATGAGGTTTGATCCAGCAACTCCATGATATCACCAAGGTTCTTTCTGTCTTATCCTGTTCTCTGCAGTGTTACCATTATCTTTAGGTTTCACACGATGCCCTTAAGCAGTGTCAAATGCCTCTTGATCATAAATGGTTATAGCAGCTAAATGTCACATATCCTCACACCCATGGAAAATGGGGTCTGTGTCGCAGCATTTACAGCAAATGTCCTGAGGTTTACCTTAATTCAACCAGTTTACCACTGAGTATATTCCCATCTGTGAAGCAATCAGTAGAACTTTAAGAGGGGGAATCAATTATGTGGCTGGGCTTGGAGTAGGTCATGGCACCAACATATCCACTCCAAGCACATGGCTGAAACTTATACTTGGGCTATTTCACCAATTATGAATCTGGGGCTGTTGCCAGGAGAAAGGAGAATGAAAGTTAGAAGGCAACTAAAATCATTTTTACCGTCCCTGTTGTCGTGGAGTATATTTTCTTGGGAGGGCTGGGGGACATGACAATAATCAAGTAAACAAATAAATAAGCAAGATAGAAATAGCAGTAAGTGCTGTGATGATAATAGAATGAAATGCAAGATCCATGAAAATCAGGATTTTTAAATCTGTTTTGCTCAATGCAATACTCCACCTGCCTAGTCCAACACCTACCTAGCACATAGTAGCCCCTCACTAAGTATTTGTTGAGTTGAATTGTACTGAATCATAAACAGGGTGAATTGAGAAGTATTGCCTTCCATACACCTTGGTTTATTCCTCCCACCTGAGACATCCTCCACTTTCTTTTGTTTATCCAGGTCTGGTACATCTTTCCAAACTGTTGAAATTCTGTCTTCTTCAGGAGGCTTCCATGACATCTCTACTTCTCTTTAACCTCTCTCCTTCCTGATCATCCCCTGCCTCCACCATGGCATTGATCAGCAATGTGCACTTTAGCCTTGGGTTTTATTACATTTTGTAATTTGACAAATAC
Organism: Colobus angolensis palliatus; assembly: GCF_000951035.1. Classification (NCBI taxonomy): domain Eukaryota; kingdom Metazoa; phylum Chordata; class Mammalia; order Primates; family Cercopithecidae; genus Colobus; species Colobus angolensis. The sequence continues at coordinate 1,015,900 of NW_012118077.1, forward strand.
TCATTTGTAATGTAAGTTAAAATTATTTTCTATTTACATGTTTTATTCAATCCCAAACAGAACATGATTCATCTATGGAAAGGTAGTGTCTCCTTTCCTATCTTAGCCATTTACTACCTGCATATGACCTTGGGTAAATTATTTGGCTGCTCTGAGAGTCAATTTCCTGGTCTGTAATATGGAGAGAGTACCTCTTTTGTAATGCTTCATCTCTGAGTACTGAGAGTTGTATGTCAGTGCCTAGCACGTGGTAGGTATATGATAAACAGTAGTGGTGATGATGATAACAATAAGAAATTTCCTCTTTTTTCTCCCCCATCCGCTTCAGCACTTAACCCAGTTAAGAATACATAATTTCAAATGCCTAATAAAGACCTACTGAATTGCCCAAAGATCCTCACTCCCTAGAAATGCCTTGAACTCCATCCCAATTCTGAGCCTCAGTATCTTGAACCTCTTGAATGCATGAGCTAAAGCCCTTCGGCAAGAAAGCTGCAGGTTTGACCCCTCTTGCTTGTTTGCCTCTGATGTAGAGACCCAGTTGCTGGCCCATTTTGACTTCAGTGTTGACAGGAAATTCCCTGAAGCAAAACCAGTTTAGTAACCATACTGCCGAAATGAAGAAGCTGGGATGGGAGAAAGCAGCAGGAGTAACAGCAGCAAGCACCCTACCCATCAGGGTTTAACTGATCGGTGTATGTAATTGATAGACACAGCCATTAGTTACATCCACGGTGCTAATAATGAACTAACAAGCACCTGTCATCAGCGTGGGCAGAGTGGCTGAAGAGACACTCGGTAGCTTCCTAATTGACTCAAATGATGGTCTGCGGGTTCCTGGGTGCTGGGTGAGCTGCCACCGCGGGTGGAGGTGGTGCTATTATGCAAATTCTTGTGCATCCCATTGGTCATAAAAGAACAGATTCTTCATCTGCCAGAGGAGGAATGACAGCAATTAAGACAGTCACGATGCCATGAAGTGGCATTAACGAAACAATTGAGGACTCTGTCTCTGGGTAGAATCACCCTGAAGTTTTGGGGGCGGAAAAAGCCCTGCCTAAATCATTTCTGTTTACTTTTTTTGCTTATAGCCCATGATTGCTCCATTAGATCATTCACGAGCATGGTGTCCCAAATGGAAAGAATGAGATGCGCAGGCTTTCCTCTAATCCCAGCTCTTCTGCCAGCTGGCTTTTTGGGATTAGATCATACCTGCTGTCTCTCAGCTGTAAACTTCCCTGCACAATAATTTCCACACAACTCCTCACCCAAGTCCACTCCATCTAGCACCACTTCCCATCCTGGAGTAAGAGTCAGGGCTGGTGAAGGCCAAAGTCACTGCCTAGCAAGCAGGTTGAGTAAATAAAGCCTGAGGTCCTCATATAGACATATCACTGGCAGGAAAAGCTGCTGTGAGTCTGCTCCAGGTGTGATTATTCTAGTAATTCAGAGGAAAAGTTGTGAATTAAATTGACTCATTTTTGTTTTTGTTTTTGTTTTTGTTTTTTGACAGAGTCTTGTTCTGTCACCAGGCTGGAGCGCAGTGGCACGATCTCGGCTCACTGCAACCTCCGCCTCCTGGGTTTAAGTGATTCTCCTGCCTCAGCTTCCCGAGTAGCTGGGACTATAGGTGTGTGCCACCACGCCCAGCTAATTTTTTGTATTTTTAGTAGAGGTAGGGCTTCACCATGTTGGCCAGGAAGGTCTCAATCTCCTGACCTCGTGATGTGCCTGGCTCGGCCTCCCAAAGTTCTGGGATTACAGACATGAGCCACTGCGCCCAGCTGACTTCATTTTAAATGTTGCTATTAATTAGTTAGTGTGAACTTCAACAAATACCTAACGTCCCTGGGTGAAAAAATAGGATCTACTTCATAGAGTAGTTATGAGAATCAAATCAAATAATCTATACGTGGTGTTTGGCACAAATTGTGTGTTCAATAAATGTTAGTTCTTATTATAATTATTGGCAGGGACTGTGGTGATATTTGAGAGCAATGACTTTGACCAGAGAGCTGGATAGACTGATGCTATATAACATCAGGGTCAGCATGTAGCTGTTCAATCAGGCTGGCCTTCGAGTAAAATTGGCTAGTTTCATAGACCATAGTGAGCTAGGACATCTGCAATTTGAAAATGAAAAATATTTCCTATGAAGCCTTAGTTGTCAGTATCCAAAAGGTACATTTGGTTCCTGCCAGCCCCTGGGGTTCAGCTGGACCAAATGGCTTCAAAAAGGTATAGACGGCAGTTCAGGGTCATTATGGACTAGCATCTTGGTCTGATGGGTAAATAGTAACCTGCAATGCGACATGTACCATAGGCCTCTGACCCCAGCCTCATTTTGCTTCCTTGTTAATCAGTGTGTTAGTTTGAGTCCTGCAAGAAGTAGCTACAGAAACCAGAATAAGTGTTCAATGATTTCACTGGAGGAAACATGTGAGAGAAAATGGGACTACAGCCAGAGAGGCCCAGACTGGCCTCAGACTGCGATGTAAGTCTGACCTTGAAAAATTAGAGAGAGATCAAACAGCAGAGCACGGCAGCTGGAGCTCTTGGTCAAAGATGTTCTCTGTAGTTGGAACAGCAATGCACATTACCATGGCCACCACAATCAATGACATGGAAAAAATATCTAAAAGACAAAATGATCACGTTTGCAGATGACACTGAGATGCAATGCTTAGAATTTGGTCTTGCAAGGTTTTGAATGTGTGCTTTTACAAAGCTGAACATATACAAGAGCTCCTTATATGAACCCATCAGCTTCTTGGGATGCCTCCCCCTATTCTTTCATTGCAGTTGTATGATCAGAATTATATTTTGATAGGTATGAGAAATTATGCTGTGGAGAAATACTTGACAGCATTAAAAGGTATTCAAGTTATATTCTGAATTTAAAGAAAACACGCTAAAAGCTGTCTTTACAGCATGACTTTCATTTTCTTAAAAATTACATATGCATAGGAAAAAATAAACAGATAAACATAAAAATATCAAAAGTGGATATATTTAATGTCTTTTAAGCTTCTTTTTGTGTCTCTGCGGTTTCTATTTTTCCACAGTGTATTACTTCTGAGATATTCCCAATGCTGTGGAGTGATCTTCCTTTTCAAAATCCGCTGTACTTGTATAAGTGGACATTCCAAGGGTTGGGTATACCTCTCACTGGCTCAGCCTTTCTGAGAAAGGATGAAATGAAAAAGTGGTTTATCTCAAGACTTGTCACCATTTCAATTACCTTCTTAGCTTTTCGCCTCTTGACTTGCTTCTGACCATTGAGAATTGCTAGCTCCCTGCCTAGGTCACCATGTCCTCCTGTTGTCCAGACACCCAGCTTTCCTTAACTTGAAGCTGCTATGGGATTAGTCCCCTTTGGACTTATTAGCAGTAATAATATCATCCATACATTTTCCTCACCTCCTCTGTTTCCTAGAAACAATAATAATGTCTGACATTTAATTGAGTGCTCACCACATGCCAGACACTGTGCTAAAGACTTTAAGTGTATTGACTCATTAAATTCTCTCTATACCTCTGTATTGTTGGTACTATTATTATCCATATTTTATGGATGAGGAAACTGAGACAATGGAGAGTGAATTAAGTGGGTCAAGCTCACTCAGTCAGTGAGTGGCAGGGCCAGGATGCTTGCCTACCTTTGCCTGGGGGATTTTTTTTTTAGTTGCACTCACAAATAAGATTTATCACAGCTAAAAGATGCAATGCAAAACCTGCAAAGGGAAAAGGCATGAGAAGGGAAGTCTTAGAGGAAGCCATGTACAAGCTTCCAAGAGTCCTCTCCCTGTGGAGACACACAGGGCATGCTTCATTTTCAGCATTAAATTTAGACAATATACATGAAATGTTGTTTACCTGCCTGGAGGATTGATTGCCCATCGTTTCTTGATCCTGCCTCAGAATGGTCCTATCAACTGCCACTGACCCACATCCAAGTGTGAAAGATCTATATGCAACATTTCTTCAGGCAAGGCACCCCAAGAAGCATCCAGCTGTGACTTTGAGCAAGTTATTTACATCCTCTGAGTCTCAGTTTTCCCATCTGTAAACAGGATTAATATTCCTTTGCATGGTTCTGAAGATGATTGAATGGAAACAGGTATGAGAGACACCTGATGCCAATTCCCAGCACAGGACAGTACTCATTGAGGAGAAAGGTGAAGAAGAAGTGGAAATAGTCACCTTTAATTAATGAAAGAGGGGACTCACCTATGAGCACTTTGAAACATTCATTTTCAGAAATCAGAAAAGCACGAGACTGTTCAGAATGGATTTTCAGAGCAGCAGCTTTCAAGGTTTGGGCATTTGAAATTTTAAACATGGATTCTGGATATTAGCCCTTTGTCATTCTCAGCAAACTAACACAGGAACAGAAAAGCAAACACTGCATGTTCTCACTCATAAGTGGGAGTTGAACAAAGAGAATACATGGATACAGGGAGAGGAATGTCACACACTGGGGCCTGTCAGGGGGTGGGGAACTAGGGGAGGGATAACATGAGGAGAAATACCTAATGTAGGTGATGGGTTGATGGGTGCAGCAAACAAACATGGCATGTGTATACCTATGTAACAAACCAGCACGTTCTGCACATGTATCCCAGAACTTAAAGTATAATTTAAAAAAAAGAAAGAAAGAAATTTTAAACAGTGAAGGAACCACATGACTAACACTTTCTTGGGAAATGTACTGTCATTCAGGTCAATGCAGAGAGTGATGGAAGCATGAAGAAGCTTCCATAAAAGAGGAGACTGGAGAAATGGCCTAGGAAAACTCCCTGGAGGATGTTCACATCAAATTGTGAAGGGTGAACAGAGCTGATCAAGAAAGGGGGTTAAGGCATTCCAGATACAGGAAAGCACGTGCGCAAAGGCCCAGAGACAGCAATGGCATCGTCATTGTCATTGTCATTATCATCATTGATTCTATCCTTTGAGTACCTTCTATGTGCTCGACACTATAGTAGGCGCTTTCTATGTTATTTGAAATCCCCACATAATGTTATAAAGTAAGCATCTTTATACACATTTTACAGATATTTTGGAAGCAAAACAGCAAAATGGTGGTGGAGTGACATGATCAGTTTTGTATCTTTGGTAGCAGTATGCGAATTGAATTAGAAGATCAAGATTGGATGTAAGAAGACCAGCTGGGAGCAGCTCAGTGCTTAAGACCAAGCACAAGGGGCACAAATTATTCAAGTATCTGCTACTTTGGTAAATGGGTTTATCAGGAAAATGTCAGAGGTCTCAGTCACTTGTTTCCAGAATCTTCACAAAGGCTTTGTTGCTTCCATTCTCCTTCTTCCTACCTCCCTCCATCTATTCCTCAGTATGATTACAGACTCCTAAAACAGGGTGCTGTCTAGGAAGGAAATCACACAACAGTGGAAAGCTATTACTCACTCTTTTTGGATGCCTGTTCCAGCAATACTGTGGCAATAAAGAAAAATCTGAGTTTAACGATGGTAGGGATAGAATAGAGGAGTGGTGGAAGCAAGCAGCAATTCTGCCAGTGACACCAATGAAGCCATATGGTCTTTTTAACCAGGGTACAAGGAACACCTCTCAGCTCTGGATATATTACTCAGATTCTTGCATGAATCAAATAGTGAAAATTCAGGCACACCGTCAGACACCTATGGAAATCTTGGCCATGCTTATCCAGAACTTTATAGAAGTTCATATTCTTTTATGCAATACTTTCATTTCCATGAAATCATTCAAAATACAACAAAATTTCATGCATAAAAACTTTGAATACGGTGATATTTATAACAATGAAAACAAAAAGAGGCTAAATGCTAAATCACATGAAAAAGGCTAAACTATACACTTGATCAATTGATTACTATGTAGGCTTTAAAAAATTACACATCAGGGAAAATGTTTATGCTAAGATACAATTTTAAAAGATAAAATTGTGAAACTACACAAAGTTACATGTATTCTTATGACCATGTAAAACAAACAAATTATAAGAAAAATTATGCATAAAAGAAAGACTGGAAGGAAATATAACAAAATGGTGAGACTTGGTATAAATTTTCTACCAACTTTTAAAATATGAGTATATATTTCTTTCATAATAGAAATAATACTGTGGGCTGGGTGCAGTGGTTCACACCTGTAACCCTGGCACTTTGGGAGGCTGAGGCAGGTGGATCACCTGAGGTCAGCAGTTCGAGACAAGCCTGGCCAACATGGTGAAAATCCGTCTCTACCAAAAATATAAAATTAGGCAGGCATGGTGGCGGGTGCCTGTAATCCCAGCTACTCAGGAGGCTGAGGCAGGAGAATCTCATGAACCCGGGAGGTGGAGATTGCTGTGAGCTGAGATCGCACCACTGTACTCCAGCCTGGACAATAAGAGTGAAACTCTGAAAAAAAAAAAAAGAGAGAGAGAGAGAAAGAAAAAGAAAAAGAAAAAGAAAGAAAGAAAGAAAGAGAAGAGAGAAAGAGAAAGAAAGAAAGAGAAAAAGAAAGAGAAAGAAAGAAAGAGAAAAGAAAGAAAGAAAGAAAGAAAGAAAGAAAGAAAGAAAGAAAGAAAGAAAGAAAGAAAGAAAGAAAGAAAGAAAGAAAGAAAGAAAGAAAGAAAGAAAGAAAGAAAAAGAAAGAAAGAAAGAAGAAAGGCAAGGAAAAGAGTTCATTTAAAATTCTGTTTTAAAGTATCTAGAATGCCATGAATTATAAGATGGATTCTGACTTCATGGACAATAAAATGTCCAAAAAACTTATGTGAGACCCTAGGACTGCCCAACTCTAGCCCTACCAAACAGTGGCCAACTCTGCCACTCTTTATCCATCTGATTTTGGGCAAGTCCCTTAAACTCTCTGAACTTCCGTTTATTCCAAGTATAAAATAGAGGTTAATTCCACAAAACAGCTTAGCACCAAGCCTGGCTCTTAGTAAGCACTCAATAAAAGTTAGTTATTATTGCTTGTGATAGTATTGCAATGTCTTCCCTCTAATTCTGATAGAAAGCAAAGATGATTAGAGAAAATTTGCAGCAAGTTTTCCTTTTTGTTTGTGAAACTGTGAGGATGGCTTTTGTAGGTCTGCATCCACAAAATGACTTATCTAATGTTTACATTTTATGTACATTAATGAATACAGAGTCATGACACAGGCAAGGTAGGCATCTAAACAGCAAAGGTCAGAGAACAGGTTTCTCTTATGTATTTATTTTAAAAGACTCATTGTACTATGTAGAGAAAGAACATGGGGTTTATGAAACTGGAGGTTACTCCTTTAAACTCTGGGTGCCACCCCTCACTGTAGGATTAGAAGGGGGCTCTCTCAAGCATTAGCCTCCTCCCCCAGCACTACTTCCAGGAGCAAGCAATTGCAGTCCTTGGCGTAAGTGGATTGTGACGAATCTACCTGTGTGAACATTCAGAAAGTAGGTTTATTTCTTAATACCTTTCTCTTGCCCAGAATAGATTTGAGACAGCTACGTTTAAAAAGAAAATGGGGAGAGCCAAAGCAAAGAATAAGTTCGTACTAGGAACAGATGTATGGGAAAGTACTCCATATTGCATGGAAGGAAGGGGAAATAATGTGGGTCTTTGTGTCGGGCTGTGTGGGAAGGTAGTTCAAAACATGACACTAAAGTAAAAGGAAATTTTAATGTATACACACACACACATACACACACACACACTTGCAATCACAGCAGGCAGCCACCAGCTGCCTAACTCTTCATACGCACAGAATTCATATTGAGCAATGCCAATTGATACTGAACATTCCAAACTGTCTTGCAGGACTTTCACCCTAAAGTGTGCAAAGAATGCACCTTGATCCTTTGAAGAATTACAGAGATGTCTCATCTTTGGAAATTCTTGGAAACTGGAGTTCCTGGAGATTAGAAAAAGGCCAAGAAAAAAACAATTACCTTTTCAGAAAGGATAGAGAGTCAACACAGAGATGAAAAATTGAATAAACCCAATTTTACTCACAGGATAATATGTTTTTAAAATTCCTCAATGAAAATAAAAAGAACGATAAGAATAGCACAGAGTACTGAGTAACAATCAGTGCTACATTATGAAGAAAACAGTGATGCTGACCCAATCTATTTTTTGTTGGGTAATAGATGACAAGCTTAATGGATTTGGGGCAGCAAACAACATAATATGTATTAACCTTGGAAAGGCTTTTGATTCTGCTCCTGATTTAACTAGCTTGAAAAATATGGTTCATACCACATACAAGTGGCACTAGTGGATGATAGTGACCAGCTGGGTTTTGATAGCTCAGTAAGAATCAGAGATAGGAAATCACACTGCATATTGTTTCTCAGGGAACTGACCTAAATCTGATACAACTTAATATTTTCATCAAAACTTCACTGGGTGGAAGAGGAAATATGCCTGTTAATTACAGGAAAATAAAAGAATGAAGATTTTTAAACCCAGAGATAAGAAAATACATGATAAATGGTAACTATTTTATCCTCTACCTCTAACAGCAAAATGAAAACAGATTTGGAAGAATATAAGAACGAAGGGAAGAAGGGAGATAAGTAAGACACTAATTTTTGACACGTGGAACCTTTTAGAATAAGACAAAAAGGAGGTCAAAGAGTGTGAAGATGAGAAAGCAAGCAAATGATGGGGATCTCAGAGAAGGAGTTCTTCATAAATGTACAGATAAGGGGAGCCAGTGGAGAAAGCTGAAAAGTCACTTACAAATATAACTGCAGGTCAGGATCTGACAGTGATATGTGACTAGCAATCCGTAGGCCTGTTGGAAAAAAGTACACCAGGCCACAAATTACCAAGTATGCCTTAGGACTATGTTTAAGGCAACAACTCAGCAAAAGGTAAAATACTCAGCTGAAATGGATGGCATTCATCATGACATTTTGTTCCTGTGAGGGTGAATAGTTAAGGGGTTGAATGTGGACAGAATCTTGATGGAATGTTACCATGGTGCAAGAACATACAGGTCACTCAGAAATCACAAGCATTCAAGAAAATACAGAATAGGAAGGCAAATGCTTTCAACAAGCCGAAAACCCTGATAGAAGGTTCCAAGTGGTCATAAGGGAAGTGTGGGGGCAATTCTACAGGTCCAGGAATGGAATTGTCATTATTAGTCCGGGGAAAGAAAGAAGAGGAGGGAGAATAAGAGATAGAGTTGGCTGAAGCAAGAATTCCCCAGAGCCCCGGAAAGCAAATTGGAATGCTTTATACAAAAGGCCAACCTAGCCAGATCACAAAACTCTGATGACAAGTACTAAAAAGTACATGATTGTGTGTTAAGTGTGACTAAGAAAGCCCTAAAGTGAGAAAGGACACAAAAAGTCAAGAGAAAAACATTCTCCAATTAGTTAAGGCAACAAAGGAGGTTGAAGGTAAGAAAAACATGATTTTCCAGTCATCTCTCTTGTTCCTCTCCCCAGCCCCTCATATCGTCCCTCGGAGAGCTACTGCCAGATGACAACCAGGAAACACTCATAATACAAGTGAATTGTGTGGGCCTGAAAAGAACAAAATTAAGGGGTATTAGGAGCGTGCAGTTGTTAATCTCCATCTCATGTAGGTCTTAGCTTTTTGATTGGTTATTGAGGATTATTTGGGTACCTGTGAAGCTTTGAGAAGAGAAATAATAACTCTTATAATCCTAGTAATGTCTTTTTAAAGAAATTTATTTTTAAATTTCATAATATGTTAATACCTGCTCATTATTAAAAATACAGAAAGAAGTATATAAGGCAAAATATGGTAATGTTCCTTCATACTGGCAATTCAAATTCTCTCTGCAGGCTAGAGCTAATTAGTATTATCAGTTTGGAGTGTGTTCTACCAGGTCTGTTTCTGTATACTTACACACACACTTCTTTAAGTACATAGACACACACACACACACACACACACAGTTCTTTAAGTACATAGACCAGAGATTGGCCCATGACAGTACATGCAGTTCTGCCTCACTCCTTTTAACAACTGCATATCCCATGGTATTGATAGTTTATTTATTACTGGCCTAATTGATAGATAATTAGATTGATTCTCATTTTTCCCATTTTGTTCTAGTATAATTAATGCTGTGATGAAAGCCTTTGTATACACAAATTTGGGCACATACTGAATATTTCTATAGGAGAGGAGACATTCCTCAGAGTCTAATTTCTTGGCATATGCATTCAAATTTTTGATAGAAGCTGCCAAATTGCCATCCAGAATTGCTATTCCAATGTGCTCTCAAGGATATATGACAGTATCTCTCGATGCCATCAAAACTTCTGGATATTATTTTTTATTTTTATTTTTGCCTGTCTAAGAGTCAAAAAATAATGGTTTTTGTTTGGACCTGCATTTCCCCATTATCAATACCTACATTATCCAGTGAGATTCAGCACCTTTTCAAATGTTAGTTTATATTTTTTCTGTGAATTGCTTGTTTAATGACCTATACTTATTTGGTATGTTTATCTCTTTCTTATGGGTTTATATATGTTCTTTGTACATTATGGATGTGAATCCTTTGTCATATGTGGTATAGTTGTTTTCCTGTAGACTAACATTTGTCTTCCATGTATTGTAACATCTTAAAACAATCTTTAGCCCTAGTGCTGTGGCTCATGTTTGTAATCCCAGCACTTTGGGAGGCCAAGGTGGGAGAATCAATTAAGGCCAGGAGTTTGAGACCAGCCTAGGCAACATAGGGAGACCTCATTTCTATAAAAAAAAAAACAACAAAAAATTAGCCTGGAGTGGTAGGGCACACTTGTAGCCCTTAGCTACTCTGGAGGGAGGCTGAAGTGGGAGGATTGTTTGAGCCTAGGAGATTGAGGCTGCAGTGAATTGAGACTCATAAGTCATCTTGGACTGCTGTTTCTTTCACCACCCTGTACAAGATTTATGTGGCATAATGTAAATGAACCTCATAATCCAGCCTTGAGAGAAAAGTCTGTAGTAAGAAGGATAAAAAAAATCTGTGTCTCATCCACCCATACCCCCACCACGCATGTCCAATGGGAACAGAATCTGTCATATAAAAAGTGCCAATATGCACCACAGTTTAGTAGCTTGCTGTGTAACTGACAAAATCGAGCTCATAATTAGCTAACAGATTTACAGATTGCATACCCGGTCCCCTTCACCAGGATTTCAGCGCCAAGGATGGGTGTAAATAGATTTTCTTTATTCTCAAACACTGTGGATGATATTTGGTAAAACACTTAAATTTCCTGGCTGTCTTCCATGTTTGCTATCTTCCCCATGCTTAGGTCCCATATGGAAAAACAAGAACAAGAACGCTGAATATTTAGAGGGCCTTTATTTCCCTCCTGGCGTCGTACACCATCTGCACAGTCACTGCCCCATCTTGTGGCCATGCCTGGAAACTGCACACTCCCTGCCAGTAGGCAGCCTGCCAGGGTCCCCTCTGCTGAAACCTTGCAACTGGTCTATCACCATCTTGTCTCCTCTTTGCCTCTTTCCAACCACCAAATTGGAAAGGAAAGGAAAGGCAATGCTAGCAAAGCTTATCCATGTTGTTTTCTTATCTTTCTCTCTTTTAGAGGGTTTGTGTGTGTGTGTGTGTGCCTACACACCCTGTCAGGACTGCTTCAATGCCTCAACCAACTTTAAAGGCTCAATCAGAAATTCTGAAATTCAGATAATGGGACTTCCAGAATAAATACTGCACAAAGGTCCTATTCCTTTCAATCATCGATATCACCTTCCCCAAATAGCAACTCTGTATTTGATTTTTAAAAGAATTCCCCTGTAATACAATATAGCTTCTGAAGTGATTTCGAGAGAAACAGGTAGCCAGACACATTTTGCTTCAGCAGTAAAAATGACCCAAAGTAATGCCCTCATTAAAAGCAATAGCAACAAATAAACAAACAAAAATCAGCTTAAACACTACAGAAGGCAATCACCTTACCAAGTCAGTAAAATGGCATGTCTCTGAGGTGTATGATGATATGACATATTTAACAGAGTTTCCGTCAAAGTTGACTGAGACTGGATCAGTGAAACAGGAAACTATGTGACACACTCAGGCAGTGTTGATGAAAACAGGTCACTGCCTTCCTCTGTAAGGGAGTATGGAGCATTTGACAACTCACAAGCTCCAAAGAGTAAGGGCTAAGTCAAAACCATTGCCTTGGCTTTGTAATGTGTCAACTGGGGTAGGCTTGACCATATTTCCCAGCATTCGCTCTCCTGTATGTGTTTTTTTTGGTTGTTGTTTGTTTGTTTTTGAGACGGAGTCTCACTCTATCACCCAGGCTGGAGAGCAGTGGTGCGATCTCAGCTCACTGTAACCTTCACCTCCCGGGTTCAAGTGATTCTCCTGTCTCAGCCTCCTGAGTAGCTGGGATTACAGGAGTGTATCACCACACTGGCTAATTTTTGTATTTTTAGTAGAGGTGAGGTTTCACCATGTTGGCCAGGCTGGTCTCAAACTCCTGACCTCAAGTGATCTGCCTGCCTCGGTCTCCAAAAGTGCTGGGATTACAGGCCTTAGTCATGGTGCTTGGCCCTTCTCTTGTATGTTTTGATTAGAGCGTCCACACTCTAATCATCTGTCCACAAGACAGATTCTTGGGGGCCATTCAGAAGGTAGAGGGGAAGCAGCAATTTTCCAGCTCACACACCTTGTTCCTTACGTTCTGGCTCCCTCTGTTGGTGTCAGGACATGGCTGGGCCTGCAACTGCTCCATCTCTCCCTGCATCCTCTTTCTCCTTCTCCAACTTTTGGGCCAGATGTGTGTGTGTGCTGGTCTCTATAACAGTGTCCTGGCCTCTGCTGGCCACCTGTGACATCAAGGTCAAGGCAGCAAGTATTAACACACGTTTCAGTCAATCCTCGTAGCTTCCATTGTGTTTGTGCTTTCCCCTACTTTACATCCATCTTCACTTCCCAACTGCCCATCCTGTAGACGTCAAGCTTCAACACCAGACACCAAAAACTACCTTACAGAGATGGTTTAATCAGCTTCTACAATTACATGATTTCAAATTCCTGAAACAAATCTCTTTATGGGTAAGCGTGCATCCTTGTAGTTCTGTTTGTCTCATTGAACCCCTGATGGATACAGCCACATTATGGAAGGGCCTCACACAAAGAAAACCCACCACACCATGGGTTGCCCTTGAACTTGATGAAGCTTTTCCAAGAATATAAATTCAGTGAAGCAAGGCCTAATAAATTTCCTCTCAGAAAAAATTTAATCCAAACACATGTCTTGAGTGTCTGCTATGGGCAAGTCAATAATGGGAGATGGATAGTGTCTAAAAAGCACATTCTTACCCTAAGGAATATATCTACAGTTCAGCAAGGGAGATAAGGCAAGCACACAAAAATAAAATGTAAAGCAAAATGTGATAAGCTTTGTAAGAGAGGTTCAAAGTGTTGTCAGATTATCTTCCTGACCAGGGATCTAATATCTAACTGTGTATAGAAAGAACCACAAACACTCTACTTTATCACCTCCAAGGACATGACTACTTGCTTTCAAGTTTTTCAAAGTGTACATAAATCAGGTAGGACAACATCCTAATTAGTCACATGAAAGGCTGTTTATTGCTTGAAGAGAGCTCCTCAGGAGGAGTTGCTAAGTTGGGAGGCTGCCCAAGGCCAGGGGGTCAGCATGCTGGGTCATGTGCGTTGGGGCCTGTTAGGAAGTGGGCTGCGTGGATGACTGAGATGGAGCGCCCCCTGCTGAAAATGCCTCCCATAACCTCAAGAACCACCAGCCCAAGGATTGATATTGACCTGCTGATAGCCCAGGGCCACCTGCAGAGGAAACTCAAGATAGAAAACATGGATATCAGGGACGACTAATTCTATTTCAAGTGATCCTTCATGACGAAAGCCTTTGCAACAGAATTCATTTCAATCTCCATCACTCATTCATTAATTCATTCAATAAACATGGTACAGTAGTCCCATCTTATTTGTGGTTTCCTTTTCCATGGTTTCAGTTACTGTGACCAACTGCAGTCTGAAACTATTAAGTGGAAAATTCCAGAAATAAACAACTCATGAGTTTTAGATTGTACATTGCTTTGAGGAGTGTAATGAAATCTCATGCCTTCCTGCCCCATCCTGCGTAAGATATGATTCATCCTTTTGTCCAGTGGATCCATGCTGTAGACACCCATTAGTCACTTTAGTAGCCATCTCAGTTATCAGATGGAAAAACAATAGTATATACAGGGTTTGGTACTATCTGTGGTTTCATGTATCCACAGGGAGTCTGAGAACGTGTACCCCATAGATAAGGGGCCATTACTGTATTTGGGTATCTAAAATATTCTTCCTCTCCTGTGACAGCATGCCTTTTTGCATGGCCAGCTCCTTCTCATCCTTCATGTCTCCATTTAAATGTTACCTCCTGGAGTAGCCTTCCTTGATTAACCTAAATGTACTCTCTCTGTTACCCTTTATCACTTTCCTCTACATATTTCATTCGTGGCACTTGGCATGGTTTGGCATTCTAATTGGCTTGGAAGATGTTTTGATTAACATCGGTCTCCAATGCTAGACTGTTAGCTCCACAGGAGCAGATACTGAATCTCTTTTATTCATGTCTGAATCCCCGGCATGAGCAGACTGTGGCATGTAGTAGGTTAGGTACTCAGTAAATATATGTTAAATAAATGAATAAATGAATGAATGACTACCAAGGCACAGCACAATGTGTGGGTCTATGAAGATGACTGGCATAGGCCACCTCTCTGCCTTCCCCAAGCCAACAATCTAGTAAAGGAGACAAATGAGTGGCCATGAGAATGAGTGAGGGAAATGGCCACAGGCGGTCTTACTTATTACCTCCCCAAAATACACACACATCTACCAAGTTTTGGAAAGTGTATTTAAGTCAAGGCAGATGGGATCCTAATTCATCACACAAAATACTATTCCTTACCTTACTGGAACGAGTGCTGGGATGGCAGCTGACACAGTGAGTGCAGGGCACAGAGGAGAGAAAACTAAATTCGGTTTCAGGAAGGTCAGAAAAGACTTGCTAGAAGTGGTAACACCTAAGCAGGGTCTGAGGAGAAGTAAGGATTAACTAGGCTAAGATGGTGTATCTGCATGCATGCATGTTTGTGTATGTGTGCATGTGTGTGTGTGCGTGTGTGTATTATTGAGTGGAGGAGCATTCAGTGATAATGGAGAAGAATAGAGTGAAACAGATAAGGAATAGCATAGAAGGCAGAGATTAGCACATGCAAAATGTCTAGAGGTGAAATGAGAGATAATGGCATGAGAGGAAAACTCATAGAGCTTGTCATGGCTCACACCTAGAGTGTGAGAGGCAAGGGTTAAGCGATGGGACAGGCAAGTCAACAGAGGCCAGATCACGGAAGGCCTTGAATGCCAGACTAAATAATTAGGAATGATGTTTGAAGATATTCACTGGATGTGCTTTGTTTACAAAGATGCCATTTCATTGATTATGCATCGCCAGGGATTAAAATGAAATACACAAAAAAATTAACATTTGGTACTAATAATACAGATAGCCCTAGTTTTTCAGGACAAATACTGGAGCATGTAGACACACAGTGGAATAAAATGATAGAAACTGTGATTGCCATGGAAAATGCAGAGCATGTGGTTGATGTATATACTGCCAATGCTGTATGCAACACACAAGGAATCCGAAGGACAGAGATGAGGACACCGTATGCATCCATTAACTAGTAGGCATTGTTGGGAATCAACATTGACATTGTTCTTATCCACGAGAAAAAAAGACATCTGCCAACTTCAGGCAGATGTTACTCCAACAAAGTGCCCACTATGTGTAAAATGCAGCACAAGACTCCATGAGAGGAGAATGAGAGAAAACGTCCAGCAAAAAAGAAATCTAGTCTCTGCAGGGATTTCAGGTAGAAGCATTTCCTTTTAGCTTTAGTAATTACTAATTACTAATTATTAATTAGTAATTTAATAATTCAATTACTGGGCAACCTATCAGAACACAATGGATGGGGAAAATAATGTAGAACCTCACCGAGAAAAACAGTGCAGGTGTTCCATAAAAATGTACTGAATGAATAAAACATGTTAGTCAAAAACAATAATCAATTGCTTTAGTGCTAGAAATGTTTGCCACTATTGATCCAACTAAATTGCCAAGCAGCAGAACTCTGCTCTAAAATACAGTGCATGCTTTAATTCATTTAATCATTCCCACAAATCTATGGGGTGAATACTATTATAAATGCAACTTTAGAAATGAGGAAAGTAAGGCTCAGAAAGATGATGTGACTTACTTCAGGTTACACAGCTAGCATGTGGTGGAGCCAGGACTATGGACCCCCAAAATTTGGCTCCAGAGACTGTGTTCTTGACCACTACACTATTGTAACAGAAATCCATTCCATTAGGAAATGGAACAGAGAGTGCAAAAGAAAAGTAGGGTAGAAATCCTTTACAAAATATTTTATTAGAACATTAGTGTAGTGCTGTGCACACTAGCCACAGAGAGACCTGGGATTTGGTCTCAGCTCTGCCACTCTGCCTGTGTGACCTTAAGCAAGTCAATTGTCCTCTCTGGACCTCAAGGTAAAATGGAATAAGAGGGGTGGAAACTTGACATGGGTTTGTCTGATGGTGTCAGAGTTGAAAGAAGCTTTAAAAATGCTTTTTGATGATTTCAAAAGAAATTTTGCTTCTTCAAATGTATCCCACCCACGAAGTGTGGAGATCACATCCTCTCTTCGTTTTACAAAAGTACAGTGTACAGACTGTGTATAGTGATGGTTTTTAATAAGAAATGCAATATATAAAGCACACAGGGCCCAACTCAGACCAGAGAGACTAAACCATTTTGTTGAACATTAAAAATATTATCTAATGCCTTGCAATTGGACCAGGAATTAGGCCTGTGGAAAGCAAAACACAGAATTATTGGTCAAAAACCCTGACACCAAGGGCCAAGGTTGGTTGCTTTCATTTATGAGCACTTGAAGAATATTTATGGGTCTAGTAACCCCATGTTCAAGGACCAGGGGCTCCCAAGCTGCCTCTCCAAGGACAAGGTACCAGGCAATTCCCTCCCAAAAAATGTGAACTGGTTATCTTCAGGTCCAGGGCCAAGTACTGAGCAGGGAAAGAACCAATGTCCAAAGAACCTTAAAGAAGGTAGTTGCTTTGTGAATATTCCCAATTGGAAAAGAACCCACTGTTAATTATTAAAGAAGGCAGGAATGGTTTCCTAGCTTGGCAGTATCAGGAGCTCAAGGCCCTCCATTTCCCAGTGCTGTACTGGAAGAAGCTTTTGCTATAGAAGAAAGCTCCAGTTTTAGCAAAGAAAACACCAGCAAAGCAAAGTCTTTGAAGGTAGACAAACCTGGGTGTGACACTCCGACCTGCCGTTTACTACTTATGTGGCTTGAGACACTCCTCTCTGAACCTTGATTTACTTTTCTGTATAATGGGGAGATAATAAAGTTTACCTGCAAGTGTTTTTAGAAAAATGAAATAAAGCTTCTTTTAGAGATACATACATAACAAAATATACACAGATGATGTCCAGGAGTTGCTTTAATATATTCCAGATTGTAGGGAAATTAGTGAAGACATAGATTAAATTAGATTGGCTGAGATGATAATTACTGAAGTTGAGTGATGGGGAAATGGGGTTCATGATGCTGTTCTCCCTACTTTTGCAGATAGAATCTTTCCATAATAAAATGTTTTAAATAATGAATTGCACTCTGGATTTAGAACTAGGCTTGATTCTAAAGTATTAGGCAAGTTAACGAAGCTCTCCTGAGTCTCAGCATATTCCTCTGTAAAATGTGGGAAAGAATTTTTCCTGCCTCACTGGGTGGTTTTGAAGATTAAGTGAGGTGATGCAGGTCAGGCACAGTGGCTCATGCCTGTAATCCCAGCATTTTGGGAGGCTAAGGCAGGAGGATTGCTTGAGCCCAGGAGTTTGAGACCAGCCTGAGTAACATGGTGAGACCCTCGTCTCTACAAAAAAAAAAAAATGAGGTGATGCATAAAAAGGCTTGGTACACTGTCTGAGCTATAATGTAATTTCCACAAATATTAACTGCCACTGCTGCTGTTGTATGAAGGGCCAAGAAGAGCACCTGGCATGCAGTAGGCACTTAATAAATGGTATAGATCATCATCATTACAATCAGCATCAAGAGTCAGACTCTTCACACCTGATCAGGATGAGCATATATTGGCATTGAAGTCTCCTGGCTGAATAAGAACTGTCTTCCCTTAGTGGTATGGGGCTGTAATAACTGTTTCAGTGCCTGAAGTTCAGAAATTCCCATCCAAGAATAGGACCAACTAAGTAGCTTCAAGTTGAATTGTCAAAACCATCCTCCACAGAGCTTCTGGAGCAGGAGACAACTGGACATTCAAGAAGGCAGATTCAAGATTCAAGAAGGCAGGAGACAGCTGGAGATTCAACACTAGGTTGTTTTATTCATGGCGGGAGGGGGGTTAGAGCAGGGCTCTTGGCCCCAGGAAAG
This sequence comes from Colobus angolensis palliatus, assembly GCF_000951035.1. NCBI lineage: Eukaryota > Metazoa > Chordata > Mammalia > Primates > Cercopithecidae > Colobus > Colobus angolensis. The sequence continues at coordinate 1,034,401 of NW_012118077.1, forward strand.
GGATACAGCTGGGAATTACTTTCTTAATAAGTATTATCTGACCTCCCTTCTGGCTGCCTGCTTCACTGGCCCTAACTCACAGTAAAGTGCTCAATACAGGTTTGTCAAATGAATGGGCTACAAGACAGAAATCAAGTTACCAGAAGCTGGACGCTAGGTCAGCAAGCTAGAGCTGGGTAAATAAATGCTTCCAGGCCAGGGTTGGCAGCTCATACCTGTAATCCCAGCACACTGGGAAGCCGAGGTGGGAGGATCACTTGAGCCCAGGATTTCAAGACCAGCCTGGCCAACATAGTAAGACCCTATCTCAACACAAAATAAAATTATCCAGGTGTGGTGGCTTGCCCCTGTGGTCCCAGCTACTTGGGAGGCTGAGGTGGGAGATTCTGATTCAGAACATCTGCAGTGGGGCCTAGAGAATCTGCGTTTTTGAACCACATCAGGGAGGATTCTGAAGCCACAGGTTCATAGCTTTTGTTCTGAGGAAGTTTTAGGAAGATGAGCCCAGTGGTCAAGAAAGAGGCTAAAGACAGAAGGATAAGTAAGAAGACATTGGGACCATCCAGGTGGGCTACATAGAAACCTGCCCTAGAAAGGGAGGTCTGGGAATATGCCAAGGTCCTGGGAGTTTGGGGAAAGCATGTGGACGCTGGGAAGGGATGGGAAACGTGACAACTACTGATACTTGTTAGTGTTTCTTAGGTCAAGCCCATTTTTCTTTTCTTCTGCTTTAATTTTTGCTAATGTATTAGGGGAAATTATATACCTAGTTGTTGTTTTGCTTGCTTTATTTATTTACTTTTTTTTTGTGAGACAGGGTCTCAGTCTCTCTTTGTCATCCAGGCTGGAGTGCAGTGTCTCAATCACAGCTCAATGCAACCTTGACCTCCCAGGCTCATGTAATCCTCCTGACTGGGCCCCCTGAGTAGCTGAGACTACAGGGACACACTACCATGCCCAGCTAATTTTTATATATGTTGTAGAGAGGGGTTTCGCCATGTTGCCTGGGCTGGTCTCAAACTCCTGGGTTCAAGCAATCCTCCCCACTCAGCCTCCCAAAGTACTGGAATTACAGGGATTACAGGCATGAGCTACAGTGTCCAGCCTTCAAGCTCATCCTTGATAAACACTATTCATCTTAACTAATCAGTGTTGAGGCTCCTTATTGCAACTTCCTTCCCATGTGTTCAGCCTTGTGAAGCCAGAATCCATCTTTTTGACCAAATTCATAATGTTTTTGCCATATGGTCTTAAGGGCCTTGATGAACATGTAATCCTACTCTAGGTAGTTTCAGAGACAGAAGACCTCCTTCAGGACTGAGAAAAAAAAAAAACAGACTTGTGTTTTGGATGAATCCATGAAAAGGCTGATTAAGATTGGCTCTAGTTGGCTGGTTAGGTCCTATCAAGCTATGGTGTAGCACTCTCTTTTAAGACTTGACAGTTCTTCTCAGGTCCTTATAAGTTACATGAAATCCAGTAGAGCATTTTTAAGTCACAAAAACTGTTAAACTTTTCTTAGGCCCAGTTAGGCATCATTAAATCTTACTGATATTAGTGAAGTCACAAGATTGAACCAGGCATAATGAAAATAGAATTTGTACAACTTAATGAGATTTGATGATTATTGAACCTTATTCTGTCCTTAAGGCAATAGGACTAAAATTTAAAAATTCAAATTGGATAAATGCAGAAGTTGTTTTTTTCTTCCTCTTTTTTTTTTTTTTTTAAGTAAAGTGAGCTAGCTGAATTTACAAGGCCTGTGTGTCCCATTCCCTGAGGGCCCTCTGTGACTGCTAATTTGAAAACGAATATGAGCTAACTTTTAATGGGTTACTCTCTCTCCTCCCTCCTAGGCCGCGTAAATGCATCTTAATAGGGTCTTCTGGACATGCTTCTTTCACCCACAGAAGAGAACCCTGGAGTGTAGGCATTCTAGGCACCAAGCCAGACCCATAAGGGAAGCAGCTAGACCTGTGGAGTCCTCGCAGACCTCATCAGGCAGACAAGCCCATACTCCAGCAATGTTGGGTGGAGAGATGAGTGGGGAAAAGAGAAGGGCTGGAAGTGAGTCATCCTTGGCTAAGTGTGATAAAGTAGGTCCCCAATCAGCCAGAGACACCAGATAATGCCCTTTCATTGCTGGAGAGAGAATCTGTGACTCACTTGGCATTTTGTGGGTTAGATCTTTCAGAATGTTTCTGTCACTGGCTGCATTAGAAGCTCAGAAGTAAACTTTAAGATAGGTCTTTATACATTTGATTATGTTACATTTGAAACACATTTGTTTTATTTTTTAGAAAGGTTTCCTTAAATTAGTCACACCAGGACGTATAGTCTTTCTTGCCAATATTTTTAATTCTTGATCTCAGAGTCAGTCTTTAGCTACTGAAGATATAGGAATTCAGCAGACATCTAGTCCTCATGCTAATAACAGTAATAATGATAATTATAATACTATCAAACACATAATAAAGTTTATTTTATCATGCCTGTAATCTCAACACTTTGGGAGGTTAAGGTGGGAGGATTGTTTGAGCTCAGGAGTCCCAGACCAGCCTGGGCAACATAATGAGACCTTATCTCTACTAAAATTGTAAAAAATTAGCTGGCAGTGGTGGCATGCACCTGTAGTCCCAGCTACTCGAGAGGCTGAGGCTGGAGTATCAGTTGATCTCAAGAGGTTGAGGCTGCTATGAACTATGCTCATACCACTGCACTCCAGCCTTGGTGACAGAGTGAGGGTCTGTCTCTAAAAAATAAACAAATAAATAAGTAAATAGATAGATAGATAAATAGTAAAGTTTATTCTATATCAGGCACTGTGTTAAGTGCTTTACAAATACTAACTCATTTAATCCTCATGACAACCCTCTGAAGTTACAGCTTTTATTTTCTCCATTTACAGGTGAGAAAACTGAAGCATGGAGAGATTAGAGATTTTCCCAAGATCACAGAGCTGGTAAGGGGTGGAGTTGGGATTCAAACCCAGGCAGCATGCATATAGAGTCTATACTCTCAACTACAAATTCAGCAGTAATCAATTTGGTTAGGAAAAACCATCCACTATATTCCTGTTTTGGAAGGGAACCCATGATACACTGTTGAACTTTTTCATTAAAAAAAAAAAAAGAAATCAGGTAACAATGAGAACAATATGGTTTTATCCTTTTAAATAAATATATGTGTTTGTGTGTGTGGTTGGAGGAAGAGCAGGAGAGAAGCGGGAGGGGGAGAGATAGCAGATTTGAATTTGGCTAGGACAAGGAGGTCTGGAGGAAATCATAATCACAGCAGTTATTTTGGGGGAGTGGGAGTTGTATAGGTAATTTCACTTTTTACTTTACATACTTATATATTGTTTTAGTCTTTAAAAGCATGTGATAAAACACATACACATGCACACATTCCAAGAAACTGGCAGGCATCAGCTATCTAAGACTACTGAAGAACTACCTAAGCTTTCACGTATAATTACTGACACAGCATGTGGCTTGGATTTCTGCAATCCTGAGAGAAAAGACCAGGTTCTCCCCTGCTCTCAGGCCTAAAAGCAGTGATTCTCACGTAGTAGGTACTCTATAAATGTTGTTTGTGGTGTTATGGTATTGGAAAGTATGTTGTTTGAATCACATCCTTCTATTCTCTCAGACTCTGGGATCATTACAAACTCTGCCAAGTTTTCAATACTCAGGAAATTTTGATTGGCTCTCTAGTTCCAGGGCTGACCAACTTTTTCTTTGGGGGTCAAGAAAGTAAGTATTTTAGGCTTTTTGGGCCATAAGATCTCTGTTGCAACCACTCCCGCCGCTGTTGCATGAAAGCAGCCAGAGAAAATATGCAAAGAAATGGGCGTGCTGTGTTCCAAAAATATTATATTTACAAAAGCAGGCAGAGGGCTGCATTTGGCCCCAGGACAGTAGTTTTTGGACCCTGCTCTAGCTGCTCAGAACAGTGCCATTTGCACTGAGAAACAGCTCATTTGCTTTGTTTTCAGGATAGGTTTCTTCTGAAGTTCTGAGGGCTTTGCCCATTTGTGAAGATCTGAGGGATGTACTTTGGAAATTGTGAGGTGTTTATCAAATTCCTTGGACAGTTAAAACTCTCAGGCGGCCTCATTCTCGCCAAGTGAGAGATTCGAGTTGCCTTACTCCACAGTGCCAGAGGATTACGTTTGGAGTCAGCACACTCTGTTTTTTTGCTAGAACTTTCTACAAAGTACTCAGCTTTCATTTCTTTGCTTAGTTCAATCTCTAGAGAAGACAAGATATAAAAACTTCCAGTCCACCTCTGATGGCCATTTGTGCAAAAGGAATACCCTGTCTCCCCTATCCCAACTTTCAGTGTGAAAAGCAGTGTCTTCAGGTCAGTGAATGCAAGAAAGCTGTGGGTTGCACATCACAACCTGGCCTATTCTGTGGTTCTCTTCTGTGACTCAGACCCAGCATGTGAGTTTTATGCTTCTTTTTACCCCCATACTACACCCATGGAAGGAAACCATCCTTCCCATTGTGACAGCTTTATTAGACCCACCACCCAAAGGCAGTCCTAGTTGTACTTGGTTATCATCCTTATTGAGAATCCTAATTAAGTCCCGAGGAACTGAACCAATTCGTTGTTTCTTCATTCCAGCTCCAAGTTAGGCTGCCTCAACAGCTCATTTCCTTAGCAGGTTTCCTATCTTTTCTCCACTACAGTTAGAGTGGCCTGCTCTCCATGAGTACCTACCCTCCTCAGGGAGGATATTTCAGAAATATTTCAAGGTCTTGGACTTTATGTTCCTGTTCACAGCTCCTCCCAAGGGGGTGTACGATCTTTATACAATCAGACCCTTTGGCAGCCCAAATATTGATCAAGAAGCAGTTGACAGGCAAAACCATGTAAGCTGATATGGTTAGGCTTTGTGTCCCCACCCAAATCTCATCTTGAATTGTAATCCCCATAATCCTCATATCAAGGGAGAGACCAGGTGGAGGTGATTGAATCATGGGGGTGGTTTCCCCTTTGCTGTTCTTGTGATAGTGGGTTCTCACTAGATCTGATGGTTTCATAAGGGGCTCTTCCCCTTTCACTCAGCACTTCTCCTTCCTGCCACCTTGTGAAGAGGATGCCTTGCTTTTCCTTTACCTTCTGCCATGATTGTGAGTTTCCTGAGGCCTTCTCAGCCATGCAGAACTGTGAGTCAATTAAACCTCTTTCCTTTATAAATTACCCAGTCTCGGGCAGTTCTGTATAGCAGTATGAAAATGGACTTATACAGTACATATGAGTAGTTTACAGGCTAAGGATACTTAACTACACCTCCAACCAAATTTGTAGCTTTCTTCCTTCTAATCCCTTGGGACTGACAATTGAAGTCTCTTTGGAAAAGTGCAAGGACGAATCATACCCTACTCCCCCATAGTGCTAACTGCAAGAGTTTGTTTGAAAAAATGTGTACATTTTGTGTTCAGGACTTTAAAAACCAATACATTAATGCTTACCTTTAAACTCTACCCTGTGGATAGAAGGGAGAATGAAGAGCACTATTTTTCCTTTCTGCATGCTCTTAGATATGCAAGTATTTACTTTAATAAGTTTTAACTTAAAAGTTATGCCTATTCATTTGCATAGCAAACTTTGTCTTACACCAGGAGTATCCAATCTTTTGGCTTCCTTGAGCCACACATAAAATACACTAACACTAATGATAGCTGATGAACTTAAAAAAAAAAGTCTATGATAAATATAATGTTTTAACAAACTTTATGAACTTGTGTTGGGCTGCATTCAAAGCCATCCTGGGCTGCACGTGGCTGGTGGGCTGTGGGTTGGACAAGCTTGTACAAAAAACATGGACTCCCAGAAGGAATCACCCTAAATTAAGGCCATGTTAGTGTGAGGGATTAGAAGGGCCATCTAATTTTCATACCTGGCTGCCAAGAGGAAAAAAGGAAATGTCTTGTTGAAAAAAATTCTGTTCTGGTTTGTGAGATCACAATGTCTAGTGGCTGCAAATCTTGAAATTATGAGATTACTCAGAGCCTGTAATTTAAACTTTATTTCCTATCTATTGTTAAATTACACAAAATCAGTGAATGGTTTGTAAAGCTACACCAATGGACAGATGTTTACAGTTGAAATCATGGGATTTACATAATGGCAAAAGTGTATATTTATAACATCCTCTATATACAATAATCAGTATAGACGGAGAAAATGTACTTAATCTTTGCAAATCATGCACACCACAGCAATAACACAAAATGTTTTTTCTGTAAGCTCTTCCACTGGCTCAGGCTTCATCCTGCTTTCCAACAGTACCTATCAGTTTTAAAAGCAAACATTTTCAATTAAAACTAAAGAAAATTGAAATATCATAGTGATCTACTAACTATTTTAAAAACACAATTGTACACAAAATAGTTTTACTCTAAAACACTGTGACTTCAAAGTGTGGTTTTTAAAAAATTCCTTTCAGTTTTTTAGCTCTCAGGATTTTCAGGATTGCAATACTGTCACACAAAACAAAAGCTAGAAATAGCGATACAAGCTCAGAGTCAAGAAAATCCATTTTAAACCCAAATACCCAGCTTCTTGTCCAGTTTGTGGCTATATTACTACAGATGAAACACATGAGCAGATTGTAAAAGATATAACTTCATGGTCACACTTCTAAGCGTGTCCCTTCTGAAAACATAAATGCCACTTTCAGTCACCTTGTTTGATTTACAGCCAGGAGGTTAGTATAAGTCATTGCATAAGTATAGCAAAATCCATAGTAAAATGAAAACTGCCAGGAATCGTGATGCTTGACAGCACAGTGGGTCACATACTTCTTTTTATCTTGGTCAGTTTGTAATTGATACCATAGAAGTATTTTTGCATCGACTTACACTACCAAATCACTCTGTTCAACTCATATGTTCCTGATATGTAACCTCACTACAGAACACTTTTTACTTTTGCTCTTTTCAAAACAAAAATTTCGTAGAAGGGTTTGCCCACATTATCAAGGTGCTATTGAATAACTCTGGCTAGCCTTCCTAATGCTTATTTTATCCTTTTTTGGCTTTTGTAATTGTCTACAAATCTGTCAACACGAAAAAGAACTAAAGGGCTAGAAATAGTTGGCCCAACTGGAAACATTACAATAGAGATGTAGAAAAAGTAAGTAAGAGTTCACATTTTAGGTTAAATTCTATCTGATCAAGAATAACTTCAGCAATATTTTTAGACACATTATCCTGTTCAAGTTTCTTGATTAGGACCTCACTACACGAATACTGATAAAATAATTCTATAGAAAGAAAGTCCTGACTTTAATCCAGGATTCTATACTACAACAAACTCAGCAACACACCATTTAGATGATGAAGAAAGATTCTATACATGGGTTAATTTGGAATGAGCACAATTCAGAGAAGCCTTAAAATGAATGGGAAGCAGCGCCAAAATGATTCCAGTATTGTCGAAATTACAGTGCCTTGAAAGCGCCTGGAAATTAGATCTTTACATTGGTATTTCATTTTGAAAAAAAAAAGGTGTTTTGTTTAATGTGAGATACACCCTGTTTAAAATCTTTAAACAGTAGAAGGTAGAAAAAGTTTTAAATTTTAAACATCTCTTAAATATCAAGATATGAGTCCTGTTCTTGAAAAGCCAATATTTTGACATAAAACTACTCATGTTTGGAGAGGAATTTTTTATTTTCTACAGCTTGGTAAGATACACCATCAGTTGTTATTCTATTTAAATAGATTCCTTGTTAAAATCAGAAGAAAATAAAAGGTTTTATATTTCATTTTAGTCGCTTTATGTTTATACTTATTCTCACCCCTGGAAAAAACGTTTGAATCCAAGACTGGGTTTTAACAGTGTATCATGAATAATTTAAAGTCCATTTCTTAGCCATAAGTTAAATGGTCACATTTTATGTTTTCATTTTGTCTCCATGACTAATTTAAGAACTTCTTAAAATATCTAAACAGCAATTTCTGGTGAGTCTGGTTTGGCTTTCGGATTTCATAAGTTGTCCAACCCCAAAAAGACAATTTAATTCCATATTGAGATTTGTTTTACCCATGCACAGTATAACACTGAATTGAAAGGCAACTGTAAAGGCAACATCTAAACTTTTTTTTTTTTTTAACTTCCCCAGTGAACGAAGCAGGATGTGTTTGGACACTTTCATCTTTTAAACTATGCCATCTTTTCAGTGGCGCTTTGGGAGAAGTATGTGCAGGCCTTTTTGAGCCATTTAACGCCATTTCTCTACACTGCCTATGTAGTCGTTGGTGCCATTGCTGGTGTTATCGTTCTGCTCCTTGCCTGAGTTCTGCTTCAGGCTTTCCCAGTTCTGCTTCTGGCTCGAACTCTGAGTCAGATTCTGCATCAGATTCTGCATCAGATTCTGTGTCAGATTCTGAGTCAGGTTCTGATTGGCATTTGAATTTGGGTTCTGACTCTGATTCTGATTCGGATTCTGGCTCTGGCCCTGGCCCTGGCTCTGAAAATGGGTCTGAAGGAGCCTTCCCTTCAGAAATTTTCGTTGTTCCTGACGCTTTCGCCTGGCCTCCTGATGCTCTTTCTGCCTCATAAACTGATACCTCTGCAAAAAGAGGTCTTTGGCATAGCTGTACAACTCCATATCCAGAAAATTCAGTCCCTCAATACGCTTTTGAATTTCCTCATTGATCTCTACACTAGAGGCCCTAGTGGTGTTATACTGGGTAAATGGCGAAATAAAGTTCATGTTGAAGGTTTTCTCAAACAGATATTGGGTCTTCCGCTGAAACTCAGTGAGGCCAAAGAACGCCATGTGCTTCAGATTTGATTTGGCACTTTCCAGAAGGACCTTGTTTCTTTGCTTTTCAGGCATGACAGAGAGGTTGTAGCAGCCAACCAGGGTCAGGTCAGAGAGCATGCGCACCTGGCGGTTGTTGGCTAGATTATAGGGACAGTCCATAAACTCTTTGAGGGGGCAGCCAGACCAGTCATCGCCAGTGTAGCAGCTAGGCAGCTCTTCGGAGGTTGGAGGCCTTCCATCGCAGACATGAAGGGATGCTTTCCATGTTGCCCCTCGCTGGACATGCCTCCACTCACTCAAGTACCGGGACACTGGGTCTCGGAGGATGGTGATGTAGTGGAAGTTCCTATGGATGAAGCACAAAAACCAACAGTCAGAAATATGGGTGAAATAAGTGGAGTCATGGAGGTACATGGCATATGTGGTGTTCACTGGCCAAAAAGGAAGGCAAAGCAAAAATGACAGGGATCTGATGGCATTTGTCCTGTAAACTGTCCCTCAGCAGTCCCCTCTGCTGAGTCTCAGTAGCCTAGAGATAGCTAAGTTTTTCAACCAATTTGCTGATACTTCAGCTAAAACAGGTATGAAAAGATTAGATTCCAGACATCGACCTTGTCTTGCTTCACTCCTGTTCCCCCTTCCCCTCTTTTTCTCCCTCTGTAACCAAAGACAAAATCTTCCCAGTGACACCATTGGCTAACTAGGCAACCACTTTATTTCATGCTCCCCACTGTAAACCATTTAGTGATCATGAAATGGAGACTCAATGGAAGCACATGCTTTATTGGAGTGAAATGGAGTTGACAAGTGGATTAAAATTCTAACCTTATTACATATGCAATAGCATATTTTCTAATATTCAGTCTAATCTGCATATCTTTATGTTTTTAAAAAAGCTAATTAAAATAGTGTATGATATGATACTCTTGATTCTGGCTGTTGTCATATTATGGCTCATACATTATGGAAGTGGAATGTAGAGATAGGCAGAGTAGCCCAGGGCCTCCAGAAATAAACGCTGTGCTTAGTCACTGACTGAAATAGACATGGTAGCTGCCAATGGCATATATGCAAGCTACTACCTTGGTTTCCAACTTTGCTCATATGATAATATTCCCAGGATAGGAAACTTAATGCTATCAGCAGCTTCAAAATGTCCCTTTTCCTTATCTACTGAAAGGGCACATGGATATCAGCAAATGTGGAAGCTTTGCTGTATGGCTATCTTCTCTTTAGGGCTTCAAACAAAGTTCTTTGCTCAAATAGCAGACTAGCAAACATTTAAACCACATGCTAACATACTCACACCATACATGGTAAGCACACACCCCAGAAACATCAAATCTATGATACAATCAGGCATACTCAAGGAGAGAACCGTGTCGTTGCGCTTTTCATGAGAAATGAGTTACCACTCAGGTACAGAAGATGAAGGACGAGGTCACAGAAGGGCATATTGTGGAAGGAAAGCAACAATAAACATTGAATACTAGCATTTAGCTTCTTGAAGGAAACCCGGAGAATGGCTTGCAACTTTTCTGAAACATTCATTCCCATCTGATGGAGTGGTTGTTCTCTACACACGCATGAGGAGCCACAGAGAACTTGCTCAGCCACCTGCTTGACTGAATATTGGCTGATGTCCATTGAGGAAACGTTTCTCCCAACTGGGGCTTCCAGCAACTCAGACATCCTGAAATCTATCTCCTATGCCTCTATCCTGTGCATGGTGCTTGCTCTGCCTGCCATGATCTTCCCTCTTCGGCTGGAAAATTCTACTCATCCTTCAAGTACTAGTTCGAGTACCATCTCTTCTGTGAAAAAATGTACCCCACTCTGTGTTGCCAGTTATCATTTCTTCCTCTGTGTTGCCATAGCACTTCATACTTAGCCTTTGTTAAAATATTTGTGATACTAGGGCTGGGCACAGTGGCTCATGCCTGTAATCCCAGCACTTTGAGAGGCTGAGGTGGGTGGACTACTTGAGGTCAGGTGTTTGAGACCAGCCTGGACAACACGGTGAAACCCCATCTGTTGAAAATACAAAAATTAGCCAGGCATGGTGGTGTGCTCCTGTAATCCTAGCTACTCAGGCGGCTGAGGCACGAGAATCACTTGAACCCAGGAGACAGAGGTTGCAGTGAGCTGTGGTCGTGCCACTGCATTTCAGCCTGGGCAACAGAGTGAGACCCTACCCCTCCACCCCACCACCCCCCCAAAAAATGTGTGATACTGAATTACAATTAATTGTTTATATTTCCACTTAAACTATGTTTTCAATGACAGGGGCTCTGTCGTATTCTTCTATATAACCCTCATCCCATCCATTCCAGCTTTGTACATTGGCCTTTATCCCTGGCATTAAGCAGAATCTCAGTAACTTCTTTAACTGCTTACTTGATGAACTATGTTGGGGAAGAGGAAGGAGAGAGCTAGGGACATGCCTCATGACATAAAAACTCACTTGGATAATCTTCCAAGTGACTTGCAAAAAATCACAGGAAGGTTTTTCTTAAAATAAATCACTTTATATATTTTTTTAGAAAGAAACAAGCATAGGGCACAGGAGAAGCATCTGGGAGTGAGGATGGAAAAGGGGCCAAGAGCATCTTCACTTATCTCACTACTTTCCCTAGGACCTGACCTTCTTGGTGCCACTAAATTTCATCTCCATAAGGAGCCACTGCTAAAGAGTAGTAGCTTTTGTTCTCCAGTAGCCTTTACCAGCAAAGATGGCTACTAAAGCCCTGGGTTCCCTCCTTCCACTCCTAGTTTTAGTATTCCATCCATTCAGTGCATATTTATTGAGCCTTTATGCTAGCCCTGAGGCAACAGTTTAGTGGCAATTAGTCTGATTATTTGGAAAAATAAAAAGAAATTTATTAAGGCCTGCGACACATTTGGATTAACCTTTCAACCAGCTTTTCCAGGCATGCATTGTAATGGGGGCTGCTTGGTGTTTTAACCCCCCAAAATGGAGTCACCTTCATGCTTAACTGGAAGTCCTCTTGCCCTAATTTGTTATATTGGTTCAAGCCTACAGTGACATCTTCTGGTAAATATTAAGAGTGCACCACAGTGCAAGTCTGCAGCTCTCCTTCCTCAACACTGTTCCTAGTCTTTCAGAGCAAATAGATCCCAACCACCAGGGTTAATGACACAATCAATGTTTCATAAGCACCACCCCTACCCCAACATGGATAAAGAGAAGGCAATACAGAGACAGACTTTCAGAGAGGGTCTCTCATGTTATGGGTGTTTGAATCCAGTATACATTCAACTTGAAGGTCACCTAGTGCCCTTAGTAAATACAGACAACCCAATGTAGGCAGCCTCAGTGTCTACACTGTAGGGATTATCACTGCAGCAGAGAAGTTAGAGGGGCACACACATACACACACTGCTGCCTTGGTGATAACAGCCACCTAGACTCAGATGACAATACCTGCAGAGTTTCAGTGAGTGTCAACAGCCCCCTTCTTCCAGGGCAAATAGCCTTGGGGACCCAGAATGCCTCCACTGAAAGCACTTGATGCTGCTTAGAAATATTCCACATGTAAAAAGAAAGAAAGATCTGCTGCAGGGTAGGTGTCCAGTGTCCAGGGGTCTCCTGAATTGCATGGTGTGTTGGAAGTAGGAAGGCAGGTAAAGATAATACCTTGGAGGTTATGTCAGAAAAAGAATCCATGATGCTCATTATATCCAAGGAAGAGCTTTTAGGGCAATATCAGAGAAGCACGCTGGGGAATGTGGCTGGGGTGGGGGGCAAAGAGAGACGTGGCCAGTTTTCCCTCAGTGGTCAGGTCAGGTCAAGACTTGTTTAGTCTCGGCACCTAATGTGTGCCTGGCACTGTGGCAGGCACTGGGGATACAGACAAGGATAAGACATGGAAATTCGGGGAAAGCGTTTCAATTGTGTGTGCTACGAATGCTTGGAGCAAGTAAAGGGTGTGATAAAAAACACCTCACACTGATTTCTAACCTAGCCTAAAGATAAGACAAGGGTTTCTGCAGCTTTATTTTTAAAAACAAATAAGAATTAGATGAGGCAACTGGGCATGGTGGCTCACACCTGCAATTCCAGCACTTTGCGAGGCCAAGGCAGGCAGATCACTTGAACCCAGTAGTTCGAGACCAGCCTGAGCAACATGGTGAAACCTTGTCTCTGAAAAAAAATAGAGAAATTGGTGGGCGTGGTGGTGCACACCTGTAGTCTCAGCTACTTGGGAGGCTGAGGTGAGAGGCTCACTTGAGCCTAGGAGGTAGAAGCTGCAGTGCGCCATGATATCACCACTGCACTCCAGCCTGGGTGACAGAGTGAGACTCCATCTCAAAAAAAAAAAAAATGAATCAAGGTGAGAGGAAAGGAGTATAAGACAGAAGGATCAGCATGGGCAGAGGCACAGAGGCATAAATCAGCCTACTGTGCAAGAGAAACGTGCATCAAAAAACTTCCCGGGGAGTGAAGGAGTAGTGGCAGGAATTGAAGATGGAGAGGGAGCCCAGGACCTGGTTATGAAAGGCCACAGATGCCATATTAAAGCATTCAAAGTTAATTCCACAGGAAACAGAGAGGCTTTGAAGGGCTTTAAGCAGGGGAATGACACGATGAGGTCTGTGTTTTAGAAAGGTCATTATGTATAGTGTGTGAAGATGAAATTAGTGAAGTTAGTTAAGAGGTTACTGCAGAAGACAAGGCAAAAGAGAAGGAGGAGCAGACTAGAGAAATATTTAGCAGGTGAAAGTGACAAAAGGGATTCAGAGGAGAAAGAGAAGGAGTTAAGGATGCCTCCTAAGGCTCTGGAGAAGGTCTGAGGTGCCTGCGGGACATCTGAGTAGAGTTGAATGAACAGATCTGGCACTCAGAGAGCAACCTGAACTGAAGACAAGATACAGAGTGGTCAGCACAAAGTGGTAGTTTCCAGACCATCATGGTCTATTTAGGGATCTTTTTAAAATTCCACTTGTGTGGCTTCAGATATTGGAAGACGGCATTTACCCCAAGGATTTTCTTCTTTACGCTAAAAATGGTTTTCAACTATTCTCTATATAGCTTCAAGGCCCCACTATTCTGTTGTCTGCCTGCAAATGCATTCCACTTTATTGGAACATGGCCCTCTAAGCATGATCTGACAGGCAACAAGAAGGGACAGTCTATCACTTCTCTCATTCTTGACACCATTTCTCTTAATGTGGCCTCAGATCACATGGACCATTTTGGCGGCCACACCACACCACTGATACACAGTACGCTCAATTGTTTCATTCTTTCACATATATGCCACGCCGAAACTCAATCTATATTGTCAGGAACTGATGCAGTGTATTTGTGGCCTTGTTTAATCTCTTCTTGATGGAAGAAATCTAAGCCTGTCAAAAGACATCTACATTCTGATTATATCCCCCAATGTCTTCACCATACTTTCCTGTTCCTGTTGGCAATGCCTGGATTCAGGCATTGATCAAAACAGAGTAAGATGCAGGTGACAGCAAGGCTGATAGTTGCTGGAAATCTTTCTTCAGGTTGACATGAAACTGAAGGGTGCTGCTGAATGGATTGACTTAATTTTAACTGAATGAGGCCAGTTCAGCCCCAGGAAAATCATACTCTGCCTGTTTCACTTAGTAGTAACTGGACAGGACTTTCTTATGACCAAATGTATCACCTAATTAAAATGACAAGGTGTCACATTTTTTAACTGGAGCCATGACTCCCAGTTGGGTTACATGGGTTAATTGAATGGCTGATTGGTGCTTCTGCATGCCCATGGTGCCTTTACAGGCACTACGCAGCTAAAGGTTTGCCACCTTCTACTGAAGGACAGTTCTCTGGGTGGCCTTGTACCAACACAGTACTCCCCTCGTTTTTGCTTGTCATTCTTAAGAATAACTGTAGAATGTGCTTGGAGTGCAGTATCCTGAGATAGGGAGGAACTGCCTGAAACAGCAAGAGCCTTGTTCCAGTCCTTCCTGGAGAATCTAACATCTTGAGATAGGGAGGAAGTGCTTGGGACAGCCCAGCCTTTATTCCTGTCTCTCTTGGAAGCAGGATGTCCTTCAAAGCTTTGCTAAAGGAGTCACATGGTCCCTGAGGTATATAACTCAGGAAAGGCTGCCTTTTGGGGTCCCTCAGTGATGGTGCAAGTGAGGCATGCTTAGTCGAGACTCATTCACCCAGGCAACTTTCTTGAGTCTTGGGAAACCAGTTCACAGTGGATCCTAGGCTTCTTTTGTCCCTTGCTGCCTATCTGTAAGTAATAAACTCACATTATGTAACTTGTTGCTTATGAGTGTGTTCTGTCTCACCAAACCCATATAAGTTTATAAACAATGCAGTGAACCTGCTTTGTGTCTACAAGTTTAGGCCAACTTTTTCCTATCACTGATAAGCAATTGTGGAAATAATAGCAACAAATGAAAGAGTTGTCCAGGCAAGAAACCAAGGGGCCATCCTTGACTCCTCTAATCTCCCCTCACTACTAAGAGCTAAACATTCTCTTAAGTCCTTTCTAGTTTCTAAACAGCTCTGAAATTCATCCTTTGCACCACTGCCTGGGGTCAGGACTTCAATACTTCTCTACTAAAACATTGCAGTAGCATCCCGTCCTACCCTTCATGTCTCCAGTCTCAAGCCACTTCCACACCCCTAGATGGCACATACCTAACCTGTCATTCCCTAATTAAGCCCTCCCAATGGCTTCCTATCAACTATGACATGAAGCCCAAGCTCTTCCACATGCTAGAGACAGCCTTGTGGAACCCAGCAACCACCTTTCTTTCTGTCCAGCCTTATCTCAAGTGAGCTCCCTCTATACAAGTCTTTCTCAATTGTGAGTGATCTTCCATCTCCACTCCCCAAACCCCCAACTCTGGGCCACTTGGCAATATATCTGGGGATATTTTGGTTGTAACAACTTGGGGAGGGAGTTGGCACTGGCATCTAGTAAGTCAAGTCCAGGCATGCTGCTAGCTATCCTATCATGCACAGTCCCCCTACAACAAAGAAATAACTTGCCTCAGATGCCAATAATGCCAAGGTTGAGAAACCTTGCTCTATACCCTATATAAGGAATTTTCCAAATCAAAGTCCCAGGCAGTGACTCCACAGGTGCTTTGCCTCTGTGTATGGAATGCCTACTCTTTTGAATGACTTCTATTTATGCTTTGTAGATTACCTGGCAAAGTCTCTCAAAACTCAACTCAAAAACTGTCTCCTCTGCGAAACCTTCCTTGACCTCTCTGGACAGAATTAAGCACCCCCTTCTCTGCTCCAGTCACCCTGGTGTTCTCCCATTGTAACATGTATCACAATGTGCTGGGATTGTCAAGCGATTTTTCTGCCTCTTCCACTGGACTATGAGCTCTGGGAGGGTAAGGACCATGTATCATTTATCAACATAATATCCTCAGGGCCTAGCACAATGTTTGACATAAAGTAAGCAATTAATAAAAGATTGTTGAATGAATTTCTGCAGCAGAAGCAGCAGAGCTTATGATAAGCAAATAGGAAAATGCGTATTTTAGTCTTTGATAAGGAAAAGCCACTAGATGTCACTATGAAATAACAGATATACCATTTTATACCTGTAATGGAGCATTTTAAGGAGATGTAGCTGTGAAGGAGATTTAGTTATATTTAGCTGTTGTCTCTGACTTTTTGTGCAGTATCCCAGTTTAAAAGAAGGCTGGAAAGTTTAAGGATGTTAAAAATAACTAAATGGTTAAAAACAAGAATCTTATTTTTTATTCTCCTTTTAATAGACCATTCTGAAATAAGTGCCCAAGTTCTAAGTCACAGAATCCTACACTTGTCAGAACAGAAGGAAACTTTCGAGACAGTAAATCATTTAGGTCAAGCCCTTCACTTTAAAGGTGGGGATATCGAGGCCTAGAGAGAGACAGACAGGGGCTTGCCCCCAAATCACACCTTGCCAATAGCTATTGAGAATCAATCTACCTAACAGAACTATTTCTGGGCTGAAGGCCTGTTATTTTAGAAGACCCTCTTTGTGTCTGCTAGTTACCTAGGATGGCACACTCAACCAGGCCTGAAAGAACTCACTAACCCCCATGAAGGGTAAACATTTGGCTGCTCGAAGAGGACACTTTCTTACACCAACTACATAGGCAGGAGCTGGGGGGGCTCTGTGCCTGACACTTACACATTAACTCCCAACAATCCTGTGAATCATATATTATTATTCCCTTTTCCAGAATGAAGCAACTGAGACTCAGAGATGATGTGACTCTGGGTCACGCCTCAAGTTAAGCAGGGGTGTTCAGGTCTCTCTCACTCTAGAAATGGTATTCTTTCCATACCTGTGCTAGGGCATAAGCCCAGGACTTCTGATTCTATGAGTAAACTAAAAAAGTGGTTCCTAAAGTGTGAGCCCAGAACCATCAGCATCAGCATCATTTAGGAACTTGTTAGAAATGCACACTCTCAGGTCCACTCACTGAATCTGAAACTCAAAGGCTGGGGCTTGCCAATCTGCATTTTGGGAAGCCCACCCAGAAATTCTGATGCACACATAGTTGAATTTGAGAATTATTGTCCTAGGCATGTGGCTTCAGAGATAAGAAGTCTCTCAGAAATCCCAGGTGGTATCTAGAGTGTAGACAAGCCAACTGTGCCCCCAAGTGCAAGCCCTATCTCCTCTCTATTCCTTGGAGAAACCCTGGGGGCACCCATTTCTGTCAAGGGAAAGTCCAGGGAATGTTGCCTGAGCAAAGTTCTGAGGATCATGCTGTAAACATTTGCTTTCCTTTGAGGCTCCTGGTTCACGAAAGGCCATGATAAGGTTTTCCCTGCACTACTCAAAAGGGAAATAAATATGAAAGACATTTTTTAATAGAAGAAGGCTAGAAAACCTGTAGCAGTTAAGGTCATAGGAGTGATCAATAAAAAGTTAATTTAAGAAAGGAAACAAATTCTTATCCCAAATCAATAGGAGTGAACATTTTATTATACCTGTAGTATATATATGTATGTATGTGTGTGTGTGTGTATGTGTGTGTGTGTGTGTATATATATATATATTAAAGTTCAGCCTTTGCACATCTTGTTGCAAGAGAAACAGTGAGTGGTAGAAAAAGAACTGTGGTCGGTGGTCCTAAGTAAACTCTGCCAATAGTTGGGGGTTGTATATGACACTGAGTCATTAATGTTGAAGGTCTGGTCTCCTTCCTTGGCTAATGAAGTCTAAAGCAACCACATGGATCCTCCCATTGCATCTAAATGACTGGGTCAAAGCAAGGAGGAAGGTGTTCAAATCAAACAACATTAATATGTGAGCACAAACTAAATAAAAGTGTGGTAAACTGAATCAAAGGCAAACATGCCTCTGACGGAGCTGGACCCCTTAAGCCCTGGAGGTGCTGTTTTAAGTGCTTTTCTTGTGTGGCTCATATTAGTAATCCCCAAATAGGAGTTTAATAAATGCTGTTATCAGCAGTGGCAGCAGTCTCATAAAAGAAGTGTGGGACTTCACAAGGGGAATACTTTGAAGCAGACAGATGTGCCTGTAGATGTGTTGTTTTTGGCACATTTGTCACAACAGTTTTGTGGCTTAGTAGTCATGCTTTATCTAGTGAGAAGAGTGAGCTCTTGCATTTGTAGACAGTGGGTTACATAGAGCAGTGTGACACATGACTTCATTTAATTGTCTTCACAGCACTAGAAAGACCTAAATTATCTGGATGCTGAACCTCTTCCTTTCCCCTTCAAGTTCATGCTGTGGGCTGCTGACTTAGCCAGACTTTCTGGGCAACCCACGAGAGGTGGGGAGCAAGGTAAACTCTTGGGAGCACAGTGATCTATGAGACAAGCAAGACTTATTAGACACAAGATCTACCAGACACAAAACCAAATCTGAAGAGGCTGAAGGTCTTGCACCCACCAAACATGTTATTCAGTTCTCCTTGCAGGAGTTTTCTGCTCTTCTTCACACCTCACTCAAAGGAACAGTTCTGTGTATGTAAAGTAACACCTTCATTCATTGATTCTTTTCCTCTGATTGACTGAAAGTAAACCCATCTGTGTGTATTGTGGGGAGTGCTCAAAGGAGCACAAATGGGTTTTCATTAAACAGAAGGATGTTTTTCTATGCAACTGTTTTTCTTTAACAAAGCAGAAATTTTTTTTCCTTTGTTGAAAATAAAGAAGATTTCTAATGCCTTTGAATTCAAACTCAAGGTGGAATTCTTCACACAATCAGTCCTGGTGATATTTACTTCTTTTTAAAAGAAATCACTCTCCTCTTTCCCAAAGCACAGTAGGTTTCAAAGTACATAAATCTAAGGGCTTTTGCAAACAGTGAGAAAGCTGAGTTCTTTAACAAGATGTGAAATTCCAAACTTTATGACCCATATTTGCAGGCCTTTACCCAGAATCCATCCAATTGCTTGGCATCATGAAAAGTTTTATAGATCACACTGCCTTTCCCCCAATTTTTTGCACTCTAAAATTATTTTGTGAGTCTTAGTTCATTAACAGTTAGTGTATTTTTGAGGTGGAAGAAACTTCTATGAAAAACCCCTACAGCATGCAGATGAGGGGACCGGGGTCCCATGAAGGGATATGATTTGCCCAAGTCACAAGGAGACCAGATCTAACACTGATTGACACACTCAGGCTTCCTGCCTGACTTTCCTTCTAGGAACTCCTCCCTCCGCATATGGATCTTCTTGGCTTACTGAGTGTTTCTATGTAACATCTTCTGTCAAATCCCTTGAGGATTGGCATCTGGAACTGCCAGAGCTAGGGGTTGGTTCTCTTCCTTCTCCCAACCCTGAAACAAGAGTGAGCAGAGGGGAAGAATCATAAGCTCCATGCCACAGTGGACGGGAGGAGGTTGGGGATATTTCTAAGTGTCCCCACTGGGAATACCATGGTTTGCTCTTCAGATAAAGATCCCTAGTGCCTCTTGTCCCAGGAATCCGTTACTTTGGTCCTGCCTTCTGATTGACTAGTACATTCACATAAAACCCTGCATGTTTCAAGCCTTAACTAAAAAGTAATAAAACTGGTACTTTCATGAGACTCAATTGAAAAACAGTCATGTGCAAAGAGGGGACATAGTGCTCTTTTAGCCCTGGAGGTGAGGGGCTTGGCCTTGGGTTGCAAGACAAATGTTTAATCAACCCATGAACAACGTATCAACTCTAAGTGACCTAGAAGTCGCCATAATTAGAGCTGTAGGCATGGTGAGGAAGTTGCATGTATATGGGTGCCAGCTTTCAAAGAGCTTAGAATTGGAGAGAGAGGACTACTATTCAGTGGGGGAGGGGGCAGATAGAGGCACAGTATAGTTCAGTGCTAATTGTATCATACAGAGATTAAGTGAGAAATGAGTTGGGAGGAGAGAGTTGACTGTGTTATGGTCATCAAGGAAGGCTTCATAGAAGAGGAGGAAGAATATGACGGACTCTGAAGGATAAGAAGGATTTGACTAGGTGCGTGTATGGTGGTGGGGTGGGTGGAAGGCATTCTGACATCAGCAAAGAGCACACAGATAGGAAACTAATAAATGTTTTGATTTAACAGGTGCCTACAGTATGTTAGACACTATGCTAGAAGCTTTTTCGGAAAACCTATCAAATAGGTGTTAATGTCTTCATTTTAGTCACAGTGTATGTCATGAAAGGGGTTGTTCTAGAGCTGCACTGTCCAATATAGTAGCCATCAGCAACATGTGGCTACTGAGCTCTTGAAATGTGGCTAGTCTGAACTAAGAAGTGCTTTAAGTTTTCAAGCATACTAAGATTTTCAAGACTTAGAGGCAGAGAAAATATCTCATGAATTAATTATTATTTATACTGATTACATGTTGAAATAATAATGTGAATATATTTGGTTAAATAAAGTATATTATTAAAATTAATTTCATCTGTATCCCCATTTTTAATGTGTATACTACAAAATTTAAAATTGCATAGGTGACTTGCATCATATTTCTTTTTTTGAATTTCAGCTTTTATTTCAAATACAGGGGTACATGTGCAGGACTGTTATATGGGTATATTGCATGATACTGAGGTTTGGGGTATGGATCCCATCACTCAGGTGGTGAGCATAATTTCCAACAGGCAGTTTTTCAACCCACAACCCCTTCCTCACACCACTAAGTAGTTCATGGTGTCTACTGTTCCCTGTTTGTGTTCATGTGTGCTCAATGTTTAGCTCCCACTTCTAAGCGAGAACATGAAATACTTGGTTTTTTGTTTTTGTTTGTTTGTTTTTGAAGACAGTCTCACTCTGTCTCTCAGGCTGGAGTGAAGTGGTGCGATCTCAGCTCACTGCAACCTCCACCTCCTGGGTTTAAGTGATTCTCCTGCCTTAGCCTCCCAAGTAGCTGAGATTACAGGCGTGCACCACAATGCCCAACTGATTTTTGTATTTTTAGTAGAGACGAGGTTTCACCATGTTGGCCAGGCTGGTCTCAAACTCCTGACCATCTCAAGTGATATGCCCGCCTTGGCCTCCCAAAGTGTTGAGATTACAGGCATGAGCCACCACACCCAGCAATATTTGGTTTTCTGTTCCTGCATTAATTCGCGTACGCTTATCGCCTCAAGGTGCATCCATTGCATTGTATTTCTATTTGACAATGCTGATCTACAGCCAGACTGCCTGAGTTCAAATTCCAGTTCTGGCAGTTACTAGCTGTGTCATTTGGGCAAATAACTTAACCTCTCTGTGCTTCTACTTTTCTCATTTACAATGCATGAAAACCATAGAGTCTTTATGAAGATAAAATGGGGATTATATATATATATATAGTCTTTGTGTCCTCACTGACAGAAGTGTCTGAGCCTCCAAGGTGTGTGCCCTCACCCACTGGGCTGTACATTCTCATATGTGCCTGAGCATAGCCTCAGGAGTCACAGGCCAGGAGCACAACTGGCCTGGATGCAGCAGGACATTTGAGTAGGAGGCAGTTGGATATGCTGGGATGTGAAATGAGGGATACAATTCTCTGGTTTTTGTGGGCCCCTTACAGAACCGTAGGGCTGGGATCTGAGCATTTTAGAGCTGAGGGGCCCAGGAGCAAGGGTATAGCTGGCTACCATTTTAGACCATACTTCCTTTTCCATGGATCCTGAAACCAGACAGCCAGCTCCCTTTCCATGTCTCTAGATTGTGAGAAATCCAGAGACACACGAATCATTTCTTTAGGGACCTCCACAGAGACAAGAAATCAAGTAAGAGGCCTTTTTCACATGGTAGGCAGTCAATAAATATTAAGGCAATTTTGGGCTGGTGGTAGCCAGGCCCACACATTCACCTGGGCCTCCTGGACGTGTGCTGTCTGGGAGGCAGGTACCCTAACTGTGCTTTGGAAAAATCATTAGAGGAAACCTAGTCAGGAAAAATACCTGCTCTCAGCATTGTGCTATTTTCCAGAGCAGCACAGGGGAGAAGTTTTCCCCCTAAATGAAGGCTTCCCTTCTTGAGCCCTGGGTTGATTTTAATGAGCTCTAATATTGTTTTAAGGTGCTGAGAGATATGAAGTGCAAACCCTGGCTTTTTCTAGGGGGTGTGGGGCAACAAAACTTTTAAACCATTTAAACTGTGAAGAATTGGAGCTATTCAGGATTTCAAGGGCTGGCAGGGTCATGCCTCCTTTCACCAGGGAAAGTTTTTCCTTTGGATATTCAAGCTGCAAAAGGCATAATTACTGAATAACATGGCTGGGCTACATGTGTGGGGAAATAAGCATTCTATACAGTAACAGGCACAGCCTTGTTTCTTTACAATGATAATACTGGGTGGTGAAAAACACTCATCCATCCCTCATCCCACCTCTCTAGCTAAGGAATGTGATGTCAAACTGGGGCAAGTACAGGAAGGAGGACTGAAGACATGAAGATCCTGATTGAGCAGAAGGAATTATTTTGAAGGTTATGTTAGTGCCGAAACTGACAAGCGTTCTGTAAGTTTTGTGCATCAGAGGTTTCTTTTTCATGGCATAGGGACTTTGGACAACTGTGTTTCCCCTTTAAGGCAAAAAGGGTACCTTCCCTGAAATCAGTGGCCTAGTACTGGGGAGTCAGGGGGCAGTTGCCCTCATCATCCCTTCTCCACGCACAGTATGTTCCTCCAGATTGCAATTTTACGTCACACTGCAATGTCCTGAATCCTAGAGAAAAGACATTTTTGTCCAAAATGTGACAGAATAGAAAAACAGTATGTGAAATTAGACAGCTATGCATGTTGTAAAATATAAGCCATGGCTCTACTTTAATGAAAGCATGAACATTCCATAATTTTTGACAGAATAGAATCTTTTTTTTTAAAGTGGCACTTTACAAACCTCATCTTGTGCAAAACGGGATCTTATTTCACTGAAAGGGGGTGGGGCCATTTTACTAATCATGGTTGGGGGCAGTTCAACCAAGGGGGAGCCCAAGAGTGTTCCACACCTCCCTCCATGCACACAATGAGCTCTGGATTACTTTCTCGTTGAGTAAGAGCCATGTTCCATGTGTGGAAACTGGCCACGCGATGAAAGGCAAGCTCCCTGTGAAGGGAACCAATGAGAGCCACTCACAGAGGAAAGTGACAAACTCGTATTTTTCACAGAGTAGATGGTTTGGGAGACCTCTCAGAGGTCACCTGTTCCAATCACTTTAGCAATGAGAATGCTAAAACCCAGAGGTGAAGGATAGAGACTCAGCCAGGGTCATTTGGCCAGTTTATGGCACAGAAGGGACCCAAAACCAAGTCTCTGACTCCTTGTTCACTTTCCTGATTATCATCCTTAAGATGACCAACAAACTGGAATCAGCTTTAGGCAAAGGCAACCCCTCTATTTGGTTGACGTTCACTTATTCTCTACTGCAAGACTTGACACCCATAAAGAAGGACTCAAAGTCAATGCCCACATTAAGACAGATGTCTGACCCTGACTTTCCAACTAAGGCAAATGCTAGAGGGCAGAACCTGCCTCGGACTCTTCAAGTCATCATTTACTGTGAGGACATGTCAATGAGAAGAGAGATCTGCTTGTGTGTTGCATGAGCCACCTACAGAGCCTTCCCTCCTGGCTTGGGCTTTTTTGCCTGGAATTGAGCTTAATTCTCAGAAATAGTGACTCACTGCAAAGTGGATATAAGGCCAGAGATAATTACTCTAAACGACATTGCCCTTCTCACAATAGTTTTTCAGAAAAGTCATCTGAAGAAAATTCATTGATATCAGTGCCTAAGAGAAGGAAGGAAAGAAGGAAGAAGGGAAGGAGGGAGGGAGACAGGAAAGGACAGAAAGAGGGAAGGAAGGGAGGAAGAAAGAGGGGAGGGAGGGAAGGAGGGAAGGACAGAAAAAGAGAAGGTGGGAAGATAGGAGGCAGGGAGGGAGGGCTGATTAATAACAATCGGAAATTTAAAAAGGTTTCCACTGTTTTTATATCTTTAGTTTCTCACTCAATCCCATGAAGTATACAGGACAAGATATAAAATTCCCATTTTACAGATGAGGAAACTGAACCTCAAACAAAGGAGGTGACTTTCCCAAAGATATATAGTGGGTCAGCAGTGGGTCTAGGACCAGAACCCAGGTTTCCCAACTCCCAATTCAGTGTCTCCCCCACGTTTTCTCTGTTGCACGTTAAGCCTCAGATAAATGGCTGCATACTCCATTTCTCTTATTTTGTCTTGCAAACCAGGCTAGACATTCCTTAAGAGCCAAACTATTTGGTATCTCTCCTGTCTGTCAACACAGGGCCCAGCACCTTATGGGAACTCAGACTGGTGGGTTAAGTGATGAGCCTTCTAGCATGAAGCCTTGAAATCACACAGGATGCTCCATTTTTTCTTTTTTTCTTTTTTTTTTTTTTGTTGACCAAGAAGTATTAGTTTTAGTTTATTAGTGGACTTATAAAATATTTCTGGTCAATTTTCTCCTAAAACCATACTCTTTCTAAAAAATGTAAATAACCTAAAATGGTATACATGTAAGAAAAAAACTTTATATGGATTATCTAAACCTTAAAAATCATACAAGCAGAATTATTTTTGCTATATATTCACATACTTTAATCCATTTATTAGCTTCCTTTCTCCCTCTAATATCATGTCACTGGTATTTCCTGAAAATATTATTTTTATTGAATATAGTCTTTTTTATTATTATTATTATTTTTTATTATTATACTTTAAGTTTTAGGGTACATGTGCATAACGTGCAGGTTTGTTACATATGTATA
>NW_012118077.1:1059443-1095327 GCF_000951035.1 Colobus angolensis palliatus
ATGAAGTATATTAGTTCCAGGAGATTTTTGCTGATCCTTTCAGATTTTTGACATTGTTTAGACTCATCTACAATCAAGACAGTTTTATTTCTTTCTTCCCAATCAATGTGCTTTATTTTTTTCTCTTATTATGTTAGCCAGTACTGCTAGTACAATATTGAAAAAGAGTAGTGAGAGGACTCATTGTTCAGTTCCCACCTATGAGTGAGAACATGCGGTGTTTGGTTTTCTCTTCTTGTGATAGTTTGCTAAGAATGATGGTTTCCAGCTGAGGATGCTCCATTTTATCCTCTCCCACCATTCAGAAACAAAGGGCATTGTCCCCTAAACTACACAGGCCCTGAAATGAGTCCCTGAACGACTCCACCTCTGGCTGGTGCAGTGCCTCAGGTCCCCGGGTTGGCATTTCTCCAGTCAGGATAGACTGCTGCACCCACAATACAACTTGGAAAGGTAAAGGAGGCCCCTTCTCCAAATGTTCCCCAGTGAGGCCTGAAATCCCACGCTTAGTTACTATTTCCTTTGTCCTTTGTTGTAGCTGGGAGACCTCGGCCCTCCAACCTTCTCCGTTCCTCCTCCTACACCTCTCCCTTCTTCCAGCCTTTCCCCCACTGGACTCTCTCTCTGGGCTTAGTCTGTTCAAAATCTGAGATCTAGAAGGAAAGTCATTAGAAAAACTCATTTCGTTCAAGTGTCATGTACTTAGCACCACCAGAAGCATTTCTATTTTAAAGGGGCAGCCCATAAGGGGCAATGCTATGCCCTCTTATGGTAGAATTTCAGGCAGCAGTAGGGCAAGTTCTATGGGGCAGGAGGCCATCCAAAAATCACAGCATGTAGGAGACCAGCTATTGTGCACAGGTAAAGGCTGCTTCAATAGTCATAATCAGGAAACCTATTCCTTTCTGCTCAAAGAAAGTAAAGGAATTTAAAATGAGGTCTTTTGGGGACAGTTTTGATCAAACGCTTTTTCCTTTTCAGAACCATGAATCGGTCATGAATACACTAAGTTAAAACAAGATTTGATTTCCCCAAGGCTATTTTTGAAGTCTTGTTGTTCCCCTATCCCACCTCCTTCCATTTAACATTCATGAGTTAAGGTGTTACTAGAAATGCATGCAGGGAGAACACGTCGACCTTCACCTTCTATGTGGTGGAAAGAATGTGTTGACAGTTGAAATATGGGCAGGTACATTTTTGGGAGACTGGCATTGCTGCATTTCAGCATACCAAGCACAGTTCAGGTGATGAGCGGGTCATCTTTGAGGTTTTTAAATAATTAGAAGTATTTATATTTCTCAGTTCATTTCCAAGGATTAAAGAGCTATTATTCCAAATATTTTGAAAGGAATAGCACCCTCTTTCTCATCTACTTCTAAAAGTCCTTTATAGCAAATATATATATTTTTTTAACAAAGCACATTTTCTTCTTCATAGAGCCTTACAACATGACTGAGAAATAGACAGTCCCAGTCCATTTCGTAGACACTGATATTAGTGCAGAGAGGGGAAAGGTCACACAGCCAGTAAGTCATCAAGTTACATATGTTTTAAACCCAAGTCTAGATATCCAGACTCATTTTGCTACCCCATGCCACTTTGTTCATTTTATTTTAAAAGGTATTTTGCATGACAGTGAAGGGCTTTCTGCAACACCATAATGGGACATGCAACAAGGGCCAGTCTTGTGGGGTGGCATGAGTTCAGGAGTGCTGGGAAGCACAGCCCTTCCCCAACACAGTTGGCCAGAAATCCACAATGTAAAGTTTATTCCTTTGGTTTAAGAATCTGCCTCCTCGGAGCTTGCAGTGAGCTGAGATCTGGCCACGGCACTCCAGCCTGGGTGACAGAGCAAGACTCCATCTCAAAAAAAAAAAAAAAGAATCTGCCTCCTGTGTGTAGGGGATGATAGGCGATGAGTACAGGGTCAAAAGCAATGAAGACTTATCAGTCATTTGCATGGGGGACGGACTAAATGATCTCTAAGACATCCCTCCTGCTATGTGTGGTGGTGTGTGCCTGTAGTCCCTGATACTTGGGACGCTGAGGTGGGAGGACTACTTGAGCCCAGGAGGTTGAGGCTGCAGTGAGCCACGATAGCAGCTCTGCACTGTAGTCTGAATAACAGAGCAAGACCCTGTCTCTTAAAACAAACAAACAAACAAACAAAACAGCCGATCTGAACTCCTAGAGAGCGTATAGCCTAGTCAAAAAAAAAAAAAAAAGTCGTGTGTCCAAATTCCGGACAAGACAGGCCTCAACTTTAAGTGTACCTGGAGCTCACAGAAGGAAAAGAGCAAGGCCATCTAGTTGGCACTCCATGCAATGTAAGAGCCATTCAGTGGTGCCCAGCAGGCAGTCAAGGAAGACTACTGGTGGTGAGGAGAGTGTATTAGTCCATTCCTTTGCTGCTGATAAAGACATACCCAAGACGGGGTAATTTATAAAGAAAACAGGTTTAATGGACTCACAGTTCCACATGTCTGAGGAGGCCTCATGGTCATGGCAGAAGGCAAAGGAGGAGCAAAGGCATGTTTTACATGGCAGCAGGCAAGAGAGTGTGTGCAGGGGGACTGCCCTTTATAAAATCATCAGATCTTGTGAGATTTATTCACTATCAGAAGAACAGCATGGCAAACCCACCCCTGTGATTCAATTACTTCCTGCTGGGTCCCTCCCATGACACATGGGGATTTGGGGAGCTATAATTCAAGATGAGATTTGGGTGGGGACACAGCCAAACCATATCAGAGTGCCCATATGGACAGGACTGCCCTTTATAAAATCATCAGATCTTGTGAGATTTATTCACTATCAGAAGAACAGCATGGCAAACCCACCCCTGTGATTCAATTACTTCCTGCTGGGTCCCTCCCATGACACATGGGGATTTGGGGAGCTATAATTCAAGATGAGATTTGGGTGGGGACACAGCCAAACCATATCAGAGTGCCCATATGGACAGGACTGAGATCACAGAAGTGAGGAGAGCGAACATCTCCATCTGCCTTTCCCCTCAGTTTCCTTCCTCTCTCAGTCTCCTCCACGTCCCACCTTATGCTGTGTGCATCCCCTCTTTTTTTTTTTTTTGGTGACTTCCCCCTCTTCCTGGTTGTTTCGTCATTCTCTCTTCATCTTTTTTTCCTGTCCTGATGCCGTAACTCCCCTTTCTCCCCCTCTATCTTCTCCACCCCTCCAGCATCTATGTGCCCTCATTGTATTCTGATGAGTCCTCTTTGCTCTACTGTCTCTCAGATTCCCTTGTCAGTGACCAAATCAGCTGAAATAAGGCCCAGAGGGGAGCAGCAGGAGAGAAAGCTGAATATGGGTACCCCCAAAGCTTCAGCCTGGGGGCAGGCAAGTGAGTCCTCAACATGCCACTGGGAAATCACTTTTCCCCTTATTCCCCTGCTGGAGGGTCCCAAAACTCCCAGGCAGGCATGGTCTTTGCCCAGCTGTGTCTTTGGCATCCAACTCCTCTCCTCCCTATACCCATTGGCTTTATTCTTGCTCCTCTAGCATCTGTGCCAACACTGGTAGGAAATGAATGAAGCCAAGCTGTTGGATGCAAGAGGCTTAACATGGGGCAGGAGGAGAGTGAAGTTTGGCCAAGTGCTTCAGAAGGACAAGAAAGCCTTCCTACCATGGGCATGGGGCACTTGCGAGAGAATCCAGGCAGCATGTCTGACAACAGAGGGCTTTTATAAAATTTCTTTATGCAAGGCAATATAATACAGATCATGAACATGAGCTCTGCAGCCATTCCGGTGAGGATTTGAATCCAGCTCTACCTCTTATGAGATAGCTGCGTGACTTTGGGAGAGATGCTCAGACTCTGTGCTTCAGTTTCTTCATAAAGTGAAAATGATAATTCTATCACTTGTCCCATAGAGTGGCTGTAATAACTAAATGAATTAACACTTAGAATTGTGTTTGACACATAGTATAAGGTTAGTAAGCACTGGCAATAATTGTTCGCATATGGTTGCATGCAGGACTTCTATGACGCCTCTAAAAACGGCTTTATTCACAAGTCAGACTTACACACTTTGGGCAGAATGTGTTTCTCAGTACCTGAAGAAGCTGTCCCAGGGCTGAATAGGGTTCACTCTAAGCCATTTCCAAAGTCAAAGGCAGTGGTACCTGTCATTTGCTTTGGAACCACAGACTTTGTGCACTTCCCGTGGGTCCCAATGCATGAGGACCAAGTGAGAAGTGCTCACAACCTGGCCAAACCTGACCCTGTATGGTTTGACCCTGAGGACCACTTCCTCAGTATGCCAGTGGAAATCAACTACATCTTTCAGCTAAAACAACTGCATTTATCATTCTGAAATCAAATTTTGAACAAGTGGATAGTCCCAGAGCCCTAGGCTTTTGATGTCATTTAACACTGAAAATTGCATGTGGAAAGAGACCAAAAAAAAAAAAAAAGAAAAAGTTGGGTGTAAGAAAACAGAACAAGTTAAATTGTAGGCAGATGTAGAAGAGTCTAATTTCTCTTTTGTAAGCCTCCAGCTTCTAGTTCTACCTAACCTATACCTGTGCTTTTTGTGGCTGGTTAACAATTCCAAAAGGGGGTGGAATTCTTGATTTCTCTCTCTCTTTTTACTCTCTTTCATGCCTTTAACCTGGTGGTATGGGAAAGCCATCACTTTGTCTTACAGCCTGATTCTTGGTTGGGTCAATGGCGATATTATCCTTGTGAGTGGCAAACAAACAACTAACGGGGATAGCTATTCTAGTCCTGGAACCCTGGGAGGAGGTTCTCAGAGCGAACTAATGTTTCTAAAAGATCCTGAAATGTGTGTGGGGTAACACATATTTTATCATAGTTATTCTGGCTCTGCAAGTGCAATGAAAATGTTAGCCTTGGCATATCAATCGTGTTTTACAGATGACTGTAATTTCCTGAATGTCAAAACTCCAAATTTTTCTACTAAGCAAACTTTTCAGTGGCAAAACAGATTGCCTCTATAATGTATCACTGTGGGCAGGAAAAATGAAATCTTTATGCACTGTATTATGAATCAATGAGGCATTGAGATTCTTGGAAGGATGAGTGGACTCTGGAAAATGAAAAACTGTCGCTATTCCATCTCTACAAACTGCTGCTCAGGGAGTGGAGGCTTTGGTGGCATTCAGCATGTGGGCCACAGAAATATCAAATTCAAGTTGAAACCAGTTCCTGTCTTTCCCTGCATTTTGATGGGGTAAATGTCACTGTAGACATAGTGTGAGTGAAGGCATTTAGCAAACCCTTGCCCAAAAGCCCCCTAATGTGATTTCCTTCTGGAATAATGGCTCAGTTGGATTATTGCCACAGGGAGCCAGAGAGGACTGCACCTTTCCTTAAGGGAAAAATGTCATCAATAGCAAATAATTGT
Source organism: Colobus angolensis palliatus (assembly GCF_000951035.1). Classification (NCBI taxonomy): domain Eukaryota; kingdom Metazoa; phylum Chordata; class Mammalia; order Primates; family Cercopithecidae; genus Colobus; species Colobus angolensis. The sequence continues at coordinate 1,064,831 of NW_012118077.1, forward strand.
AGAATGTATACCATGTGTCTTGCACCATGCTAAGCACTCTACATGAGTTATCTCACTGAAAAAATCACAACTCCAGGCTGGGCGCAGTGGCTTACACTTATAATCCCAGTATCTTGAGAGGCTGAAGTAGGTGGATCACCTGAGGTCAGGAGTTCGAGACCAGCCTGGCCAACATGGTGAAATCTTGTCTCTACTTAAAAATACAAAAATTAGCTGGGTGTAGCGGCGGGCGCCTGTAATCCCAGCTACTCAGGAGGCTGAGGCAGGAGAATCTCTTGAACCCAGGAGGCGGAGGTTGCAGTAAGCCTAGATTGTGCCACTGCACTCCAGCCTGGGTGACAGAGCGAAACTCTATCTCAAAAAAAAAAAAATAAAAGAAAAAATAAAAAATCACAACTCTGAAGTAGGTGCTTACAGACAAGGAAGCCAAGACTTAGAGAGGTGAAATAATGAACACAAGCTGAGGCTCGCTGCCAGAACTTCCTGACTACATAGTCTGAACTCTTAACTAGAAAGCATTTATCAGCGGTTGACTATTTTTCAAGATTCTGGACCAGCTCGGTCCATGCGAAGAGAGGAGTAAAGATATAAAGAGGACTTGCCCTCTTTCCAAGATGTCTGCAGCCTTGAAGGGAAGAGAAGAGTTGAACATGAATACACGTGATAAAATCAGATGAACAGCGTCCCCTAGGAGAAGTCCAGAAAACCCATTCTGGAGGTTCAGAGGAAGGTATGGCTGCTTCAGCTGTGAACATCAGGAAGAATGAAGCCTTGAGAAGTCAGTCCTATTTGGACAAAGAGGTAGAGCAGGAAATGTGTCTGGAGAGAACAGTATGAGCCAAGGCACGGGGTGGCAATGTGCAACTCAGGGAGTTTGGTTTGCTTAGAGTATGGAGGTCAGTGTGCAGGAGAACAGTGATAGGATGGAATATGAGCTTAGACCAATAACTTATTGATAAATTGTGGACATATTTCAACTAAAAATCAGTCTGCTCATTTTCTCTGTAAATCCTTGTGCTTTGCCTTTAATATCTTTGCTTTCATATTTATTTTTAAACCAGAGATTCCTGATCAGCCCTCAGCCCCAGCAAAATTCTAAGGCAGCAAAGTTTGCCTTTGGGGTCGTCAGTGATCCTTGTTGGCCTCTTTTTCTGTCTTTAAAACTCGGTCTCAGTGCCCATCTCTATAACATGGCTTTCACACCCCTTTTTCCACCTCAACCCACCCCTGCCCCAATGCAGGATATGATTATTAAATCCATAGGAGGGATCTCTCTCTCTCTCTTTTTTTTTTTTTTTTTTTGAGAGATGAGGTCTCACTCTGTCACCCAGGCTGGAGTGCAGTAGGGTGACCATAGCTCAATGCAGCCTCAAACTCCTGATTCTTGCATCTTAGCCTCCCAAGTGGCTATGACTACAGCCACCACACCTGACTAATTTAAAACAGGTTTTTTTTTAGAGATAGGGGTCTCACGATGTTGCCCAAGCTTGTCTTGAACTCCTGGTCTCAAATTATCCTCCCACCTTGGCCTCCCAAACTGTTGGGAGTTCAGGCGTGAGCCACCATGCCCAACTGGGATAAACTCTTAATAGCATTATTTCTGGCCTCAAATCTCTCTCCTACCATTGTAGGAATTCCTTTGAACATTAGAGCAACTAACATATGTATTAAGCCTCTAGTACTCACTATTTCATATGTATTAGCAGAGTTTATTAGAAAGTAAATAATGTTCCTTGCAGGTATGGAATACAGGACAGGGAAGTTTTGCTTGGAAGGAAAGGCAATGCTTGGGGAGTGCAGATGCTGGGAGAAGGAAGTAAAAGGACAACCAAGGGAAGACTAGAGCAAGTGCCCCAAATACTTCCCTCACTTAACCACTTCCCCAGAGTTGATCTATTGTATAAAGTGAGAGAGCCCCGGTCTGTTCCTGTTTCCATATAATCATTCTCCTCTATTTATATGGTACACATGGATTCAACTTTCAGAAATAGTTCTTAAATACTCTTAGGCATGAGTAAGAAAGGCTTTGGAAATCATCTCAATTCCTTTGTGGAAGTAGGCAGGATCTAAAAAAATATGTGGGGCAAAAATAGCCTTTCCTTCTTGTTTAACTTCAAGATGTCTTACAAATTGATTTAGAGGCCTTTATTACTCTGTGAGTCACACATTTGGCTTATAGCAGATTTTGAAAACCAGACTCCATAAAAAGGGCCTAACAGATTGTGAGAAAATTCCAGAGGCACTCTCATCCTGATGGTTCCTGAGTTCACTGCTGGGCCTGCCTGCCTCCTGATACCACCCAAAAAATTGAGAGAACTGCTAGGGCATGGGAATCAGCAGCAGTAGGTATTATTCAGTACCCTCTTCCTCCAGGGGGTGGCATATGACTGGCACACCAAGGGGCTGTTTTTAGGTAAGACTCTCACAACTTGTGTGGGTTGTTGAGAGTGGGAAAGATTTGAGAGATTCCAAACCTGTTATGCACAGGCAAAAGACAGGCACCCACAGTGCTCACCTAACAATGAAGCTGGGCTTTTCTTTTCAGTTCCTTCCTGCTTCAAACCCACGCTGAAGAGGCCCATTTCTCCTTTAGCAGTCAGTCCTCAGAACCTCAAGGAAGCAAGGCTTTTGGAGGGCTCTGCAGGCACAAGTCAGGCTTCCAGTAGTTTCGCGGCTGTTCTTTCCATCCTAGCCACCTCCACAAAGTTCTCCAGCTCCAATGATTCAATCTGTTACCCACTTAGCAATTTTCTTCATTTCTGTCCCTAGACAGTTTCTCTCACACCTCCCTCTGTTGTTCTGTTTCTTCTATCTCCAGGATGATCAATGACCCAATAGGCATTTACATTTACAAAGCAATCACATTTACATAAGATAGCTCTACATCTACAGCTGAAGAAGGCACAACTATAATACATATATAATAGAGAGAGAGCCTATTCATCACCCACATTTACAGTGCCTTCTAACAGGATAGACTGTTCTAGGAATTGGTATATGGGGGAGAGAGCCCTATAAAATTTATCACTAAAGGTAATCAATGAGTTCTGACCAATATGCTCCACACCTTGAGGTGAAAATATGCCAAAAATACAGGGAAAACATATTTACTCCTTAAAGTTTGCTGAATTTAATTTGAGCTTTCATCGATTTCATTTAATACAAAGATTATATAATCAGGAAGTCAGTAGCAATTGAAAATACCAAGTCTAGTGTTCACCCATCAGGGCATTTTTTAATATCTAGCAATGGCAGGAGATTCTCATTTAATTGAATTGGAAATGCACCATATATTAGCTTACAGAAGCTTAATCAGTGTGATCAAATTAAAACAGGCCACTAAGACATACCATCCTGATTAAGGCACTTGCAAACATGCCACAATTATCAGAGATTTGTGGTGTTAATGATTTAAACTCAGATTTCTTCTCTGGGGATTCAGACTTGGATTTTTTTTTTTTTTAACTACACAATTAGAAAACGCCATCCTTTATTTTGAAAAATGTTGCAACAGTATTACTGACATTAATTCTCAAAGAATGCAGAACAGTAAATACCATGTGCTCATAATTTTTTTTTTTCTTTTAGCAGTCACTGCCTTCTCTTTAAGATGATGATCATTAATCTCAAAGCTTTAGCTCCTGGAAGTGGTAATGAAGTTTGGCAATGGTCAAGTGACCATTTTTAAAAGTATTAGGGGAAAACTCCACTTTTCTGCTTTCTGCAAAGCAGCTCTAGGTTTCACCGAAAGAGATTTGCTTATAGTCCTATTCAAAAAATGCTTTGACTGAATTGGCCTGCTGTCCTGGGTAGAACACTGCAGAATTAGTCCGTTTCCTTTCAATGTGTTCTTAATAGACCATTATAAACACTATCTGGGGAGACGTGAATTACTACCCCCCCCTTTTAAAACTCATCTTCTCAGCCCACCACTTTTAAAATGCAGCAGCATTAAATTACCTGGAAAGGATCTCGTGTTTCTAGCTCGATTATTTGTAAGGATAGTGGTGATGGGGGCTTGTCTAACGATTTGTTTGTACTTTAGTCAGGAAAGCCAGCCCCCTCATTTAACAGCAAAGAAAACAGTTTCAGAGAGGCTAGGTGACTTTCTTAAGGTGTCAGAGTTGGTTACGGTTAGGTCTGGGGACAGACGTCCACAGTCATTCGACTCTCAGGGTTTTTTGCATCCAGCTTAGTCAATTAAGACAAACCCCAAGTCATTGGAATCTGCCTTACTATCGAGTAAGCAACTCTGTTAATGAAAGGACTACTGTGGATTGAAAGAGGGAGGAAGATGAACAGGAGGAGGAGAATGTTGTGCTGAGATGGGGTAGGGGATCCAACTTTCAACAGACACTGCAGCAGTCTTCTACGGCTGAAGCCAGGTCAAGGAAGATGGTTCTAACATCCATCAAAAGCACAATCAGGTCAAACTCATAGAAGCAGAAAGGAGAATGGTAGCTACCAGGGACTGGGCAAGGGGGTGGTGATGGTTAAAGGGTACAAACTTTCAGTTACACAAGATAAGTAAGTTCTAGGGATCTACTACACAGCATAGTGCCTATGGCTAACAATACTGGATTTTATATGCAAAATTTGCTAAGAGGGTAGATATTATGTTAAGTGTTCTTATGAAAAAACAAAACAATAATAATCATGGGGCAGGAGGAAACCTTTAGAGCATGATAGATATATTTATGTCCTTGATGGTGGTGATGATTTCACAGATGTATATCTACCTTCAAAACTCAATGAGACATATACATTAAATATAAATATATGCAGCTTTTTATATGTCAATCATACTTCAATAAACTGGTTTTTAAAAAGTACTCTCAGGTACAATTTCTCAGATTCAGAAAGGCAGGGACAAGCACTAAGTTCAAATAGAAGCACCTGTAGAGTAAATGTACTCCAGAAGTGTTCCTAGCCCCTCTTTAGAACATCATGAGGTTCAGGGAAATGCAATGTGTACTGTAGTTGGCTCAATACCAAAATCCTCAACAAAATGCTCTTTGTTTAAAATAAGCTCAAGAATCTTTAGAGTTCAAGGAGGAAGAATATTTATTTATCCATTTTTTTTAGAACCTTTTCACATATTTACAGTGCATGCACTTTCTGCCCTTGCTATAAGATGGAATAAGAAAATAGATGGTCTTTTCTGGCATGTGTTATATACCTATTCTGTTTACTGCAGATACTTTACTACAGATACTGCAGATACTTCACTCACATCAGCGCATACACTGAGAGCTCATTTTGTACTTTGGTAGGCTCTGTGAGGATAAAGAAGTGCTCCTACTCTTCCTCAAGGAGCCACAGCCAGAACTTTGCTGGAGAGATAAGCAAACAAAGGGAAAGTTAACAAGAAAGAAGACAGTTGTCATTTCCAGAACTTCGTCTTCCAGTGTCTAGCTTCCACAGTCCTCCAGCCGAGTCTCCAGCTGCACCTTTCTTACAAAGCACATAGCTTTGTTCCTTGTATTCTAGTTATTTGTGTATATGAATATCTTCTTTACTAGAAAATTAGGTGCTTAAGAGCAGTATCTGTTTCAGCCCTGCTGTCTCCACCTTCTCTCCTCCTTCTTTCACATCTACCTCTCTACGCTCACCCTGCCCCAGCATCTGGTACTGTGCTTATCACATTCTAAATGCACAATAAATAGTTCCTCATTGAATTAATAAACAAATGAATGGCACATCTTAGTGTCCAGTTCAATGCTAAATAGATGCTGTACAGAGGAGGGAGAGATGCCCTCAGGCTGCATCAAGGGAGACATGATGGAGTAAGGGGCATAGTAATTGTTTTGAAATACAGGTAATAACAATGATTCATTTAATGAGTACCAGTATGTACCAGAAGATTTGCCTAAGTTGTCTCAGTGAACATTCAAGGAATTTCTAGCAGAGAGGGAGGTCCAGTTGTTATCCCCATTTTACAAATGAGAAAACTGAGGCTCAAAGAGATTAACTTGTCCAAGGTACTAGAGCTGGGATAGAAATATATATCTTATTTATTTCAAACGAATGAGCTCTTTCAATGAACTAGTATTTGGACATGGGTAGTAGAAGGACCCAGGTCATTCGAGATAGGCACAATGGTATAGAAAAGCAGACATTTTGTAGACAAGAAGAAGACCAGTATAACCAAGGGGATGAAGGTTGGGCCTGATGATAGCATTATATTGTTGGTGATAAGGTTGAATTCGTTAGTGAATATAATATAAAGAGACAATTTAAAATTTATTTTAAAAATTGTTTATAGGGTTATATAAAATACCTATAATGAATAAATATGAGAAAAACTCATGGGCCTCCTAATGACATTTACATTAAAAACGAAGACTCCAGCCTAACCATCTGCCTATTTTTGGGGAGAGGATGACTTAAGCAACTAAAATAATCCTCTCCCCAAGCTAATGGTCTTTCTTCCCCTACAGGTTTCATTACAGCCTAGCACAGAGGCCAGTTTAAGGAAATGGAGTGGAAATAGTGTGTGTTCATTTAGTCTTGAGAGCAGATGCCAGTCGGGGAGCATTACTCAAAACCTGTGGCAGTTTTTTTTTTTTCCTCCAAGTGTTTCAGATTCAGCCTGGGTGTAGGCTGTAATCTTAGGGAACAATCACCTGTCAGTCTGGTCCCTTTCATCTGTTCAGAGCAATTTGGCCATATGAAAGGAAGCATTTCTTTTTTCCTTCTTTTTTTAAAAAAGCTTGCAGAATTGAGAAAGGGGACTATGAGATTGTCCAATAGCCAGAACTGCTTTGCTTGTCACTGGGGAGCTGAGGCATGGTGGATAAAGGCGGTTATCCAATAAGTACCCCGCTCCCTGAGTATTCTCAGGCTGGGTCTGCACTGGTAGTTATCAGCTCCTTCTTAGCAACGGGGCTTTTGTATTTTTTATTTTTATTTATTTATTTTTATTTCAATAGCTTTTGGAGTACAAGTGGTTTTTTTGTTATATGGATGAATTATATAGTGGTGAATTCTGAGATTTTAGTGCATCCGTCACCCAAGCAGTGTACATTGTATCTAATGTGTAGATTTTTATCCCTGGCCCCACTCCCACCCTCCCCTGTCTGAGTCTCAGAGTCCATTATATTGCTCTGTATGCCTTTGCAAACTCATAGTTTAGCTCCCACGTATAAGTGTGAACATATGGTTTTTGGTTTTCCATTCTAGCAGCAGCAGGGCTTTAAAAAATGAAATCTAGGCAGATCCCAATATGTAAAACAGATTAAAATAGAGTCACTCAGGAAGAGGTGGAGTGAGGGCCTGGAGCCCCATCTATTTACCACTTCAGACTACCCCATCACTTTCACTCATGGCAGGCTTTGGGGTCCTCCCTCAGAATCCAAGGGCTGTACAGAACATAGACTGAAAACCACTGGTCTGCACAGAGGAAGGACATGGTAAGTGCATCACAATGGCTCTATGAGCTCAGGCTCAATGGCCTGGGTGGCTTCTTTATACCTCTTTTAGTCCTTTTTCATCTGCTAGAAGCCAGAATTGGAATGAAGAATGGCTAGTGGCAGGCAGAGATTCCCCACCAGGAGGTATCTGCAGAGGACAGGGACAATATGCCTTTTCCTTGGCATTCCTGTTGACTAACACAAATTCCTTGCCCATTGTACGCATTCAGTGATGAATGGTCAAACTGCCTCCCAAATTACAAGAAAGCAGAAAAAAATAAACAGACATCCACAACATTATGCATGTGTTTCCTCACCACCAAGTTGGGGAATAGAAACCCAGATAATCAGGTAAGGAAACTCATAGCCTCCAGACTTGTGTTTTTGAGGACAGAGCTGAGTATGTCTAGTTAGCCCCTGAAAATGTGGCTGCCAATGGAAGACAAGTGAGAAGTGAACAGCTGGTGAAACACTAGGCATGTGGTTGGGAAAGGACATAATGATCTGTGGGAGAAAAGGGGCAACCTCTGCAAACCTGGCACACAGATGGCAAGAAGACATTCTCAGGGAAAAGGGTAAGAGTCTGTCAACTTTACTAATATGGAGATGCACTTTCCACCCCCCAAAGTTCCTGAAAACCACTATGAAGTATGTTCTTGTAATTATTTATTTTTGTAAGGTCTTTGGAGACATTATATTGCTTGTTTTCATATCCTCCTGGTGATGCCAGGAGGAGTGATGAGAATGATTACCTGCATTTCACAAAAGAAGGGGGAACAGTACTAGGAGAGTGGGCAGTAGCAGCATACTATTAGGTTGGTGCAAAAGTAATTGTGGTGTTTGCCATTAAAAGTAGCGGCAAAAACTGCAATTACTTTTGCACCAACCTAATATTTTCTGACAAATATCACAGCTGAAGAACATGCCCTGGTGCCTAGGGTGAAGGCAAAAAATAGCTTGATCATCCTTGAAGGGTCCATAGGCACGTATTGGGGAAGTGAAGATAAACATGCAGACGTTGGGTACAGAACATCTCATTAAAGCCTGTGGAGCACAAATCTCCTCCCCAACCATGATGAGAAAGAAGGACACTCTTGAAGAGCCACTTGGAAGCAGGCCCAGCCTTCTTAATTCCATTAATTATGATATTTGATGCCAAAAAAGTGAAACTCTTTAGACTCCAAAGATGGGAGAATCATTACCCTGGCTCAGCTCCACAATCCAGCCATGCTGTGTCTGCTGAAGGCACCCAGACATCACCCCAAAGAGAACCTTCAAAATTTGGTTATGGGCGACACCATCTAAGCTACTGATGAGCTCTCCCTGAATCAATGTCATGGAGTAGTTCTCGGGATTAAATGAAATAATGCATGCATTTAAAGCACTCCGAACAGGGCCTGGTGCATAGGAAGCATTCAACAAATGTTACTTCTTATTATTTAAACATTCCGGGCCCTTGATATATTTGGCAGTCTCTGGCATCTTTGTTGGAATTGAAGTCTGTAAGTTTCTTTACCTGCCTGTAAAGGTATGAAAGATTTTTTTTTCTTTTTTTATGTTTTTGTCAGGTACGTAAAATTATTTGACTCTAATATCAGAGCACCCTGTGCTTTGACTGAAAAATACTTTAGGATTTAGAGTTAAAAGGGCCCTGGCGTGAATCATGGCTCTGCCACTTACTATCCATGTGGCTTTGGGCAAAAACACGCTATTTCCCTCCTCCTTAGTTTTCCAATCTGTAAGATGTAGATATAATTCCTGCTTCCTAGGATGGTGGGTAAAATTAATTAAATGAAATAACAAAAGAGAAGGCTGGGTGCAAAGTATAAAGTACTTTATAAGCACATTCTTTTCTTATTAGGAATTTCAGGCTAGCCAGACTTGCCTCCCTTCTTCCTTATATCCCCCAATTCACTATGAGCTTTGCAGACAGTGATGGCCAAACATATTATTATGCCTGCCAGACTGCATGGGCCTAGCCAGTTGATCATTCTGATTAAATGATCCAGGCAACTCAAGAAAGCTGTTTCCTCAGTGTCCTCATCTTCTCTACTCAACCCCACTCAGGTGATCCAAAACACTAGCTCCTGTGATTTCATATAAATATATCCTTCAAGCAACATGATATTCCTTTGAGAACATCTTCACCATCCACAATCTTTCCAGGGATGCTAGGCACCCATGCACTGATGATTTGTGCTTCAAATGCGTGTGACTTCTTAATTATCCAGTACAAATGCTACTTTAAGCAAGCACTAACAGATGGTGGCCTGAATTTTACAGCATTGCCAGCATTTTCCAAGCAAAATTTATAGTTCAGTCATCAGTGAGCTGAGTCCAGCCTCATTTTTCTTTTTTGTTTAAACTGTAGCAAGCGACCATCCTGAAAACCCAAATCATCTTTTGTAATGGAGTAACAGCTATTGACCAATAATGTTGTTTTATTTCTGCCCTCCCCACTTCCCATTCTTAGGTTGCTTGCCCACAACATACATAGTAGTGAAAGTGTCAGAGCCAGGTGCTGGTATTGGAGTGCCAGGCAATACTGCCCTTATTCTCAAGTTGAAATACTAAAGAGAAGGTGATATTTCACCACTCCCCACAGCCCTTGTAGAAGCTTTTAGCTATACAATCTTATCCCACCTGAGGCCTCCAGCAGCAGGACCAGTCTTCTAATATTTGCGAATCAAAGTCTAGTCTAATACAGTCCCTAAGCATGCAGGGTGTCTCCAGAAGGGGTAGATGAACTCAGCCTCGTGCCTCATGAGACAAGCTCAGATGTGATCTGAGTATTGGCCCTATCACCCACTATGTGACCTTGGACAAGCCAATGTCTTCTGAGATTCCTCCTCAGTAGAAAGGGCTAATAACCCTTACTTTATAGGCCTATTAGAATAATTAAACAAGATAATATGTAAAGCACCTTGCACAGTGTTGGACACACAGAAAGTACTCAATAAATTATAATTCATAAAAGTATTATATTTTTGCTGTATGTCAAGAACTATTCCAATTTCTTTACATGCATTAATTGATTTAATATAAATCAAACCCTTCCTCGAATGTCACCTTTAGTGATGTTTCCCTCAACTACTTTAAATTTACAAGTTTCTTGCCTCCACCATTCCTTATACTTCTCCCCTGCTTTTTCCTAATTATGACTTATTCCCTTTTAAAATAATCCATCTTGTACTTGTTTAATGACTGTATCCCTCTATTATAATGGGCATAAGGACAGGGAATTTTGCCTGTTTTGTTCTCTGCTGTATCCCCAGAGCCTAGAGTAGCATATTGTACCTACTATGCACTCAGTAAAATTTTTGAATGAATAAAGAATTTAATCCTCAAGAAAACCCTATGAAGCAGGCACTACTAATAGCTTCTTCTTATAAGTGAAGAAATTGATGCAGAGGGAGATCAGATAACCTGCCGAGGGCAGTGCTAGGCTTTTAAAGCAGTAATTAGGCTCCAGCATTTGCTGTTTTAACCATTATACTATACTACCTCTTTCAAAGGAGAGAGAGACAAAGAGAGAGAGAGAGAGAGGGAGGGAGACAGAATGAATATGAATGAAAGAATGAGAATAATGAGAGGAGTGTATGTGATTCTATGAACTTTAGGGTTTATTTTTCTTCTTGTTTTTCACTTTTTCTCCTCCACCTCTCCCACTCCCCATGAATAGGATCTACTTTTCTCTGATGAAATATATCTGTGCAGTACTATGGGAATCTAGCTTTGGCCATGCAGTAAAGGCAGAGATCAACCACTTGTTCCCAAAATAGCATCTTCAGAGGATGCTTCCATTATTCAACTATCTCTCCATTATTGTATGTGTTTTTCCAAACTTAAGTGGGTGGAAATTATTTACACACCAAAAAACTCACAGCTATTTTATTAGTCCATTCTTACACTGCCATAAAGAACAGCCAAAGACTGAGTAATTTAGAAAGGAAAGAGGTTTAATTGACTACTCACAGTTCTGTATGGCTGAGAAGGACTCAGGAAACTTACAATCATGGTAGAAGGTGAAGGGGAAGCAAGGCACCTTCTTCACAAGGTGGCAGGAGGAGGAAACACTGAGCAAAGAGGTAAGAGCCCCTTATAAAATCATCAGTTGTTGTTAGAACTCACTATCACAAGAACAGCATGGGGGAAACCACCCCCATGATTCAATTACTTCCACCTTGTCTCTCCCTTGACACATGGAGATTATGGGGATTACAATTCAAGATGAGATTTGGGTGGGAACACATATCACTAACCATGTCACTATTCAACACTGTACTAAAGGCTCTAACCAGTGCAATAAGGCAAGAAGAAAAAGATACCCATATTGAAAAGGAAGAATAAATCTGTCTTTATTCACAGACAACAATCATCTATGTTGAATATTCAATGAGTATCCAGTGGAATCTACCAAAAAAAGCTCCTAAAACAAATGACTGAGCTTAGTAAGTTTTGTAGAATACAAGATTAATCTACAAAAATCAATTATACTTCTATTATCTATTAGAAATAATCAGAAATTGAAATAAAACAATACTATTTACCATAGCATCAAAAGTGTGAAATATTTAGGAATATATCCGACAAAAAATAGGAGAAAAGTGTACCCTGAAAACTATAAAACACTGATGAGTGAAATTAAAGAAAACTCAAATAAATGGATAGATACACTGAGTTCATGGTGACTCAATATTGTTAAGATGTCAGTTTTCTCCAAATTTGATATACAGATTCAAGGCAATCCTTGCCAAAACCACAGCAGGCTTCTTTTTTTTCCTTTTCTTTTAGCAAAAATTTATAGGCTGATTCTAAAATTCATATGGAAATAGAAAGGACATACAATATCCAAAACAAGTTATAAAGGAAGAATGGTTGGGTGCACTGGCTCACACCTGTAATCCCATCACTTTAGGAGGCCAAGGCTGGAGGATTGTTTGAGACCAGCCTGGGCAACATAGTGAGACCCCATCTCTACAAAAAAATTAGCCAGGCATGGTGGCATGTGCCTGTCATATCAGTTACTTGGGAGGTTGAAGTGGGACGTGATTGCACCACTGTCCTCTAGCCTGGGTGACAGTCTTATCTCAAAAAAGAGAAAGAAAAAAGAATCAAGTTGGAGAGCTCACAGCATCTAATTGCAATACTAGTATAAAGCTATAGTAATCAAGACAGTGTGGTGCTGGCATAAGGATAAACCTATCAATTAATGGAATAACACTGAGTCCAGATATAGACCCAAATACATACACAAATGATCTTCAAGAAAGGTACCAAGGTAGTTCAGAGAAAGCTCAGTTGAGAGCCAAAAAAAAAAAAAAAAAAAAAAATGGGGTGGAAGAATTCACAGATCAATGAACAAACAGATGAGGAAAGGAAGGAGGGAAAAGGGAAAGAGGAGAGAGAGAGAGAGAGATTTGCTTTTTATTACTTGGAAAAAACAGCGTACTGTTTAATATCACTCTTCTTTGCATTCCTAGTCTTTCCCAACAGGGAGAGAGAGGAGTGGAATTCCAGACAGTACCTGGGAACTGGACAGAACCCTGAACTCTGCTAGAGCAATATAAGTGAGAATTCTCAGCCATGTATGACACAGAGGCAGAAAAATAGTCACTGAGGACCCCTGTTCTAGAGAGCAGCAGCACATTGCCTACGTGATTTTTGTATGGCAGTTGACGGGAGACAAAAATGGTTCCTGCTTTTCAAGGCTTGATTAATAGAACACTCTTCTTGACTAAGCTATAGAAGCATGACCATCATGGAAAGTCACATATGTGGGGTTGGGGGGGATTTATTATGTCACGAAGTGTACCATATATCCTAACCATCACAGAGATGCATGTGAACTTGCTAAGAAACGTTTCCATTGCCGGACTCTTTCTTCCTGGATCTGTTACTCATTTCTTGTAGCATCTAATCTATGGGCACTGTTTATGTTATGTTATTATGTTATATTGTTATTATGGTGCTGGGGCTTTTGCTTCCACATTTCAGTAACTGACAAAAGCAGATAAGCAGAAAAACTGAGCCAACCAGAGCTCATCAGAATCAGACTGGCCAGGTCATACTGTCCCCCGGTGCAATACGTTGGCAGTTGAAACAAGCATAATCACTAGTTGACATTTATTGAGTGCTTGTCATGCGCCAAGCACTATGAGAACCTTACTTACTTTATGACATTTAATCCTCACCAACAGCTCAATGAAGTAGGTACAAAGTTAATGAATGGTAGAGTCAGGACTCAAATACAGGTCTACTTGACTCCAAAGCTGATATTCTTTCAAATACACAAAAGGCTGCCTAATTTATTTAAAGATATCTTTGGACAGTCCTTTGCCACAGCTGATTAGTACTAGGTTAAATATCAAAGTATGTCCAGCCTATGTTACTTATCCCCTGTTATTGAAAGTCTTTTTCAAATGGCTTAGGCTACTTTCCTGCCTTATTAATAAATGTACTTTCTGGGATAAACTGGAATTTTTTGTTGTGATCAAAGGTCTCACACTATTCTCTATGGGGGCCTACTGAAGGAAAACGTAGTTGGGCTACAAATGAATTCACCCTCGAGCACACTCCACTAAAAGTCATCTTTAGGAATACATTCTGACATCAGTTTATGCTTTTGTCATTCGTCTTTTTCTACAAAGGTGCAATTGCAAAAAAAAAAAAGAAAGAAAAAATAAGCAGTAATATTAATGCTTTGATTTGTCACAAGTTTTTGTGATATTAGACTTAGTCTAATAGCTAAACTAAGGAACTACTGACATCATCATATAAAACCACAGCAATTACTAGCAAAGTCAAGTACTTGGCCATTGGATTGCTATGTTCATGCAACATAAAACCATTTTGAAGAGAACACTCACACACACATACTTTCATACACACACAGTGGCAAAATTAGTAGGGGTTAGCAACAGTCACGACCTAATGTCTTAGAAAAAATACATGGCTCTCAATTAGAGGAAAAAACACAATCATGATATAATATACAGGACTCTGATTCCAGCAATGAACACAGAAACAGCTGAAGCCAAACATGAAACTGCATGATGCTGAGTCCAAACAGAGCAAGCAAGACTTCACTTTATCTTTCATTTTTTTCTTTTTTTTTTTGAGACAGAGTCTCACTCTGGCACCCAGGCTAGAATGCAGCAGTGCAATCTCGGCTCACTGCAACCTCCACCTCCTGGGTTCAAATTATTCTCCTGCCTCAGCCTCCTGAGTAGCTGGGACTACAGGCGCATGCCACCATGCCTGGCTAATTTCTTGTATTTTTGTAGAGATGGGGTTTCACTGTGTTAGGCAGGATGGTCTCGATCTCCTGACCTCATGGTCTGCCCACCTCGGCCTCCCAAAGTGCTGGGATTACAGGTGTGAGCCACCACGCCCAGCCTTCACTTTATCTTTCTAAAGCAGAAACGTTTTTCATTTGGCTCCTGCAAGCCAAAAGCACAGGGGTGCTGGTATGTTTAGTTTATTTATGAAGCTATGCGCTCTTGACTACTCTCATCTAGATACTACCGAATAGATAAACAGGTTCATTCACTATGAGATACTTCTGGCAAAAACAAGTTAGAGCCGGTCTTCCTGTGGCATCTGCTACCAGAGTCAGCTCCAGGTAGGTTTGTGGAGTAAGCAGGATTTGACTTGATCATCTCATATTCCCCTTCTATATACCTTCTTTTTCCCCATTTTAATATCCCTCCTTCCCCTAGTTTAATTCATTTAACCCATCACTTATAGTGTTTAATTCAACATTTACAGTATCATTTGCCAGGCACTGTGCTTGTTTGCTCTGCCCTGGCCCCATAATATTTGTGGCCTTCACTATTACCTGAAAACTGGACTTAGTCCTTGTTATTCCCTAGCCTGAGCCTATCTGAAAAACATCTCAGACTGAGAGGAGTGATCAAGTTCCATCATCATCTCAGCTTTGGAAAATTTAATTTTTAAATGGATGCCTCCGAATGTCATACATAGATACAGATGTATGTGTGTCTGTTTATCTATCTACCTATGTAATCTGCATCTCCTCAGCTTTGGTTGGCTGATTCGAGGGAGAATAGCTGTAGTGATATATGAGTTCTCTATTGCTTCATTGATGGAGTAGATTAGAGGCTTGAGATGGCTCAACAATACTATTGAGGAAAGGTAGCTGTCCAAATAGAACCAGAATGGTATTATTTTAGAGGAAAAAATGAAGCAGTTGAGAAGTACATGCTTTTTCCTTTCATCACCACTACTGCTGCATTTTTTTAAAAAGTAGGATGATTCTAATTTTTCCAAAGGTCTCCATTTTCACAGTAGCTGCAGAGTCCACACAAAAAGAGGGAAGAGCACCTGACTGGACATCCTGAGATCTGGCAATTAGATGAAGTATCTTGCTCTCTGGGAGAAGAATTGTAGCATACATTGCAGTGGAAAGATCATGGGACAAGTATCAGAAGACCAGTAGTCTAGACTGCCCTCTGCTAGTAGCTAGGTGTGTGCCTCATGGAAAGTGACTTACCTTTCTTGAGTCTCAGTGTCCTTGTGTTCAGCAAAGTAACTGGTCTCATGTAAAGTATGAAAATGTTCCAATACCAAATGAACGTTATAAAGGCTCTTGGTGGCTAATACACATACCCAGCTTTGACAGTTTAAGTGCTTTCTGGGGATAATCCAATGGGTCAGCAAATGGATTGACGGTGGTCTGCTGTGTTGGCCAGAATAACAGGTTCACATTACCAAACGGAACCATATGTGAGGCTAAATGCAATGGTCTGGCCTGATTGGTCATGGGTCAACCTCTGCAAAACCAGTGCTTCCTGATCTCAGTGACATAGTTCTGCACTGAATTTTTTTTTTTTTCCTGTCTTGTCAATTTGGCTCACTGATGGCATAGAAGAAACTGCTTGCACCTCCCTGAAAGTCATTTCCAGGGTAGTCTGGCTCTGCTGCTCAGACATATCCCATTCCATCTGTTCCTCCCTGAAACAGAGGGCTGGCTACCCAGCTTCACATCCAGGCAATGAAATAGAGCAAGCAGAACTGATGCAACATTCAAGCTGTAGGTTTCCTAAGCGACTTAGCATGCTACACTGAATCTCAGTAGGCTCCAAATGGTTTGAAAGTCGGAAAATAGTGGAATCAGACATTCCATTTTAGCTTTGACCTAATCCACAACTCCAGCATTTTCTGACCAAGACACATAGGATTCTGCCCCTCTGGAGCAACCGACTTGCATTTTCTTCCTTTGACCTAACCTTGCTACCTGAAGGGTAAATGGATAAAATTAAAGAGCTCAGGGATTGCTTCTCAGGAGCCTTTATTGATATCCCCATATGACCTATTTCCCACCCCAACCCTGGTGTCAGCTAGGACTTGTAGGACTTAAATACCATGATGTCATCCTCTATCCTCCCTACTAAGACTGTGAGGTGCTTGAGGGTACCTATAGTATTTTATATTTATATGGCTCCAGAGTCTAGTGCAATGGCACAAAGTAGATGCTTAATATATTTTAGTTACTACTATTGTTATTATTATTGGTGCCAAAGAAGGTTTTTTACCAAAATTGTTTATTTGGGTACCTCAGGTGGGCATATCATTATCCTCTTGGAGCCTCAATTTCCTCGTGTGTGCAACAGAAATAATAGTGCCTGTTTCATGAGCTTTTGTTAGGCAAGGATTAATGAGACAAAATGTACCAAGTGCTTGGGACACAGGTTGGCCCATAACACTCAGTGAACACATATTCCTTATTTTTAGCCACGATGCATATTTGGGGCAGCTTGACTTTTGCATTTTTGTTTTCTTCAAAAACAGAGAAGACTGAATTTCTTTCCAGGGAAGAAAAGAACCCTCCTTCTATCTCCCAGCCTGTGTCTGGCCTCAAAAGAACATAGGGAAATTCTTAAAAACTGCTCTATATCCTATTGTCATTAGGTCAAACAACATCAGAACATGGCATCCTCTGTGCTGGTTGTTGTGAAAATACACCATGGGGAAAAGCCTCGGGGTGGAGACATCTACCTATCCCCCCCTCACCACCACACACACCAAAGCTAAGGAAATGCATAGACAGTTCAGCAGGAACTGGCAACACAGTTCTGAACTAGAACACAGTGCCTAAACATCCACAGGCGCTGTTCTATAAAGTGTGAAAAATGGCCTTCACAGTCTCACCATATGCACAGAAGGTCAGTACTGCTCCTGTTGAAAATGATATCCTGAGAAGGAGAAAATGTGCGGTAATGGAAAAAAGGAAAAATCTCCTGAAAACTGATGGGAGAGGACTAAGAGAAGGAGCACAGTGCAAGAAACCCTGGCACACATATCTAGGAAGAGCATGTTGGATAACTTGTAATTTTTCACTAATAACCAACAAAAACAATGAAGAATTCAGAACTAGCTCAGCCTATGAGTCACTATACGTGACAAGTAAAAGACACCTAGCTCAAAATGTGCAAAGAGGGAGACCCTTCACCATGGCAGAAGCTTGGGATGTGTCCAAGTATGGCAAGTGAGATATAGATCATTTTTTATCTACTTAAGAATGTATTTATTCAGGCCTCCCACTGTTGAAAACCTGCGTATGGTATTAGGTATGCATTCTCTATGTCATCTTAACTCAGATTCTACCAATTGCTCCTTTTGTAGCTCACACGGAGATTCTTCACTCAAAAAGTAAGAGAGTGAACTCCTGCAAAGTCAAAAGAAACAAGGGAAGGCCCCTTTGGAAAGGCAACAGCAAATCACAAACATCCATAATTATACATCAGGGTCTAATAGATGGAGATTGTGCCCTGTGGTTGTTGGTGTGACAGGTAGGTACAAGGTGCCCAGGTAGGGTCTGCCATTGTCGTAAGCATGGAGTTAAAAGAAGTTCTGCAATGCCATCCCTGTTCACTGAGAGTGCGTGTTAACAACGAATTGGGACTAATTTGAAAACATTCAGCTGCCTGGGAATGTGTGCATCAATTCCCTTCCTTCATAATTTATACAGCATTTTGATTGTGGTGCTCAGCAATAAATAACTGAAATGAGTTCTAACTGCTTGGAGATTTAGTTTTATGTCTTTAACACCCTTTTTTTATATTCTGCAAGATAGCTCGTATTCAACTTTATATGCAAACCTGAAATGGTATTCAGAGGAAAATAAGGAAAAAAGGCAGCCAATAGATCTTTTGCTTTGGGAATTGAATATAAGATCATATTCAAAGTGCAGCATTTATGGTCCAATGCAGAATACATAAAATATATGACCATTACAAATTCACCTTTCACTGCAAAGCTGTGCTCTTGTAGTGACATATCTTATTGCTAGATTAGAGCTTTTAGCATGATGAAGGCATCTTTCATCTTCTCCTAGATGCAGGCTGGGTGCTCTTTCTGGACTGTGTTTCTACCTGTCACAATGCCCCACACCCTGGAGAGAGAGCTTACAGAGGAGTCATTCACCACAGGGCTGAAGCAACTTCCAAAGGGAAGTGTCTAATTGGAGGTATGTCATCTGCATGGGATCACACTGCCTGAGTTTGCCACAATTTGCTGAAGCCAAAGGGAGAGATCAGCTGGTGTTGTCTTCTGGAATAAGCCCAAAAAAGGTCAATCTAATATCGCAAATATTCAGCCCATACAAGTTTTGGAAGACAGTTTCATGTAGGACTTGGTGCATGTTAATAACTAGGAAAAGAATATACATATCATGTAAATCAGTGATATGGTTAAAACATAAATGTACTTAAACCAGGAAATTTATGGAAAGGCTTACCAGATTCTTCTAACTCAAGCCTAAACCTCAGTGTATGGATCAAGACAGGTTTTCATGGACTTTGTAAGTCATAAATCAGTGCTGCTGCTGCTGCTGCTGCTTTAATTCTTCAAACTTGTAATTCAACTCTTACATTGCCCTTATGGACTTGTGTCCTTGCCCTTCACAGTCAGCCCTAAGCTATCTTTCCAGAGTCATCCCCTGATTTTCCCATCCCTCTCCTCCCTCTTCCCTAGTCCTTCATGCACCCAATATTACTGACACATGCCTTGCTCGTTTCAATTCCCCAGTGACGAGCCCAGTGGGAAGCATACAGAAGACACTCCACAAATCTTTGTTGAATGAATATGAATAAATGACAAAAGGCGGACAGCACTTGACTTTTTGACAGCTATGTCAGATGTACAGGAGCACTTTTCACTTACTTCCCACTCTTAGATGTGTTCCGGGTCTTTGTGGATGACGGAGAGTTGGCGCCTGCGTTAGTGTTTGGAGAACCCCGTTTATCCTTACTATACCCACAGAAAGAATAGAAAACATATACACAACAAGGACCACAGAGACAAAAAGCAATTAGTCACTTCATTTAAAGACTTTCAAGGCCAGCCTGCATATCCCCCCACCACCCCCGGCCAATCTCTCTCTCTCTCTCTCCTGTCAAAGTATGATCTTATCCAGTTGTGCCCTTTAAAGGTAGAGAGTGGGAACTACTGGTCAAGTTCAAAGAAAGCTATCCTTTTAGCATTCAAAGCTTGAACTCATGGATTCCAGTAATGATAGCACCACAGCCCAGGCCCCAAGGGGGCCTCTAGTTTAGAAGATATATATATATATATATAGTCTTTAAAATAAAATCATTTCTTTCCAGGCACTGAATTCTCTTCATTACATGTTCAGTTCTGAAGCTGCTGACTTTTAGTGAAGTATGTGGATGCCAAATGACTTCTAAAAGTCTTTGGGAGATACTATCAGATGAATTAATAATTTTCACTCATAATGTTACATGGGAAGGCCGTGAATTCAGATATTCTTTCAGAAGAGGCACCACCTGTTTCATGAGTAATTGAATTTAAATCCCCACCTTCAATAACTCCACAGCTTATGTCAAACCTTGGAAACAATTACGAAATAAATCACAAGGAAGGCCTGCTTAATCTCATCAGGTTAATAAATGCAGACGAATTAATCACCTAAAGGTAAACAAAAAGGAATAATTGATTGGAGTCTTCTTGATTACTTTATTCTATTTCCTTTATCAAACTATTTTACCATTATCTTCAGTTCAGCTGCTCTGCCTTGAAATTATTCCTTTACTTCATCTTCAGATTTCCATGGAAACCAATTCAAAGTCTTTCTCTCCACTTGATGATGTGTGGAATTATTTATCCTGATTCCATCAGGAAGATTTTTTTTGTTGTTGTTAGTAAGTTCTACATCAGCATAACCTTTTATAAAAAGTGAAGGTAAGAAAGAAAAATATATATCTTCATATTTAATGTGTATAATAGAACCTTCCAGTGGCAAAGAATATTGTGTCAGAAAATGTCAAACAGCTTTTCAGATATTTATGAACCTTTTAAGTATCTCCAAAATAGGTGTCTGCAAGTAGCCGTATTTATATGTGGGGTGGGCTGGGGGTCACAAAAGATATTCTGCCATTCACCCATCAGCTTCAAATGACTTCATGGATATGATTGGAACAAGAGATAATCATGGGTTCCTGGTGATTGCAAAGGTAATAAAATGTGTGTGGGCACGGAAAAAGGCTGATCAGGAAAAGTCAGAGAGATAGCAACTGTCCAAGCACTTAAGAGTCACCATCTATGCCGGGCGCAGTGGCTCATGTCTATAATCCCAACACTTTGGGAAGCCAAGGCAGGTGGATCACAAGGTCAGGAGTTCGAGACCAGCCTGGTCAACATAGCAAACCCCATCTCTACTAAAAATACAAAAAAAAAAAAAAATTACCTGGGCATAGTGGCAGGCATCTGTAATCCCAGCTACTTGGGAGGCTGAGGCAGGAGAATAGCTTGAATCCAGGAGGCGGAGTTTGCAGTAAGCCAAAATCGCGCAATTGCACTCCAGCCCAGGTGACAGTGTGAGACTCCGTCTCAAGAAACAAAACAAAACAAAACAAAATAAAAAACGTCTAGGGGGTATGAAAAACAGCTCTTAGAAGTGGGAGATACCCTTGTGAGCTCTGGCTCTGCTGCTGGAGGGGATGGCTCTGGAGAGAGTGGACACACATTCTATCCCAGAGGAGGGGGCAGAAATCCACTGGAATGAGGTGCTGAGATTCCTGCACAGTGCAGGGATCATTACCCTGTACCACTCACAGACTCACCAGAATGTGGCCACATTCTGAGCGGGGACTGAAGAACTCACTTGGTGCTGCCTCTATCCATCCATGATGACTTCCTGGCAAATGATTCCTTAGGGACGTGAAACCAGGGATCATCCTGACTGTCCTCTTCACAAATTCAAAATTGTCTCTTCCAGAAGTTTGGCATAGCCTGATGCAAAGAATGCGATATGCTAATATGCTCTGTGTCACAAAAGTAGGTGTCAACTTCCTCACTCTTGCACCCTGGTCACTGGTCACTGAACCTTCCTCCGCCTAGCCCCTCACCTAAGCAGTAGGCAGTGGGAAACTTGGCTGGAAGCATTCAGAAACAAGGGATATTTTTGATGTGTCTCATGCACACTACTGGGCTCAGAGTAGGTGGTGATTTAAGTCATCACTAAATCACTAAGTGCTGAGTCACTAAGCTCATTCATTCACTTTTTTTTTTTTTTTTTTTTTGATAAAACAACATCCTCCACTGCTAAATTTCCATGTCTGTGCCTTGGGCACTAGGGTCCTCTATAGTCTACATTATAATTGACCCTGTTTAAGCTCAATGCAGGACACAGTAGGACATCAGGGAAAGCTATCAGCTGGCAGCGACAGCCTTATTATTGTCAACTGGTGCTGTAGCAGGAGGTGGTCCTGGAGCAGTAATCCTTTAAAAGATAGGAATAAGGGCCCCTCTGACCTACAGTGCAGATATTGGGGAAATGAAAACAAAAACATTCTCAGGAATAAATCACACAGGAAAGGCATGACACCAAGAATAGGGGTAAAATTAATCAAGTAACTGGAAATGTTTTTTCTATGCAAATAACAGATCCATTAACAGTGACGAAATGTATCTGAAAGGGGGATTGAGAAAAACTTGTGGCTAGCTTGGATCCTAGGAGCTTAATTTTGTAGATGTACTGACTATGGTATAGAAAAGTTTACCTAACATTGACAGAAAAAGTTTTCATTCCTCCACCAAAATCCAGGTCAGTTAGATAAGCCTGGGCAAGATGCCATAATTCTGAAACTTTGAGAGACAAGGAGATCTAAAGCAGTGATATCAAGGACACTGCATTTTCCAGAAGGGTCCCATGAGAAATAAAGAGAAAATGCTGCAGCTGCAGACTGTCTGGTAGCTTCAAAGATCTTTGGGGAAAAGACCTAAAGATTAAGATCCTGCCAAGAATTCTGGTCACTGAAACATCCTGCAATCCCAGGGATTTACAGGAATAAACCCAATCTGTTTCAAAGACATACAGATATAATTTTGGATATATGAGATTGGTGGGGGGTGGGTGCTCCTTGATTTAGAGTTCCTAACTTATATATCTGAAACAGATCTACCCCAGTAGTTGTTCTTTTGATTTGCCCATCTCTAGACTACTTGTCAGCCCTCGTCAGTTTCATCTTGTCTTTGAATTGTATCTCAAACTCTATGTCCTACAATTTCCAAGGGTATGGATCCAGACTTCCTCTACTTCACCTGAGTAACTATCCTTTTCTATGGAGAAGCTGCTTTCCTCTCTCTAGTGCCTCACAACCAAGCCTCATTAAAGGCTTATGAAAACAATTACAGGTGAGTTTCTGTTAGGAAAAGTTAATGAGTGCTAGCTCTCCTTCTGTCTGGTTGGCTGTCCATCTCCATCTATCAAGAAAACCCTTTCCCACAGGTTCCATAAATGCCTCCAGCACTACAAAAGTGAAAAAACAATTTGCAGTATTATGCACAATGTATTCAGGTGGGAAAACTGCAACTAACCCAACTTTTCAGCATTTTCAAAGTGTTTCTGATTGAATGATTTGATGCTGAAATGGTATCCAGTGTACTTAAACCAAAATGGCAATCAGACCCACTCCAATCTGAATTTTGCTGTTTGGTCAAAGGTACTTGTGGGAGAAGAACCCCATGGCTTAAAACACACCTGATTCACTTTCTTGATGGGTGGCATACAGAAACTTCTGCATCTCCTTTGTAAGCTCTTTTTGGAATTAACTCATCTCAGATCCCTGAAAAATAGTTGTGCTGATACAACTACAATAGTACTGAAATTTTAAAAATTAATTTTCAAGGTCCCAGGAAATTGAAATTGTATTTCAAAATAACAGGTTTGGCTATGATATTTATTGTCTACATATCTTTTACTAGCCATTTAGCATGTGGTGCTCATAGTGTTGCTTATATTTTATTATTTATCTGTCTCTCTAACTCACTTTTAAATGGGCAGTCAAAAAATATTCGTTGAACAAATAAATGAAAAAGCTGCATTTGGGCTCAATGGAAAGAAGTGTCATGATTGAGTATTAATGTCTTGCACCAGTTGTAGAGAAGGAAGTGGTGACACATGTGTCATATCTTCCATCCCTGAAGAGGAATGGTCTGGGAGAATTGGACTCTAGTCACTGAAGCTTGGTCATCATGTGTATCACAAAAAAGGTGAGCTTAGAAAGGACTCTCAAGTAAGCTTGCTTGGATGGTTGAAGAGTGCCTCTGAAATAACACATCTGTTGTATTTGTATAGTCCTTAATGTTTTCCAATGTGTGTTCTTGTGATAACTGAGATGAAACTCACTTTATTGTTGAGGGTTTGTTTCAAGTCTCTCTGAGGGAGATACTAGCTATTCTTTACTCCCTAGAGATGCCTCTTAGGCTTCTGAACACTCTCGGACTGAAAAAATGCACTTAAAACAGATAGACTCTCCCAGGGATAAAAGTTCATCTAGTCGGCCTCCCCAACAGGTGCTTAAGGCCCCTCTCCAACAGATACACCAAGTCGTCATCTTTTGAAAGGTTTTTCAATCATGATTGTTTCCCCATGAAAACCTGCTTTTCTCTTTTCTAAAAGGCTCACATTTCTGAAGTATGTTTGCCCTTGTTCTATTGTTGAGCAAGACAGCTCTTCAAATATTGATTTCCTTTAATTAAAGCTGATAATACTTCTGCATTTCATTTTTTTCTATCTTGTTAGGTTATGTCCTGAGTGGTTTTCTTTGTTCCAAACTTTTTCATTTCTTTTGCCCAAGGTGTCTAAATTAGAGTCCTTGCCCCTTTCAGTAACTTATGCTCATTATCTATATTTCTGATAATCATCTGGCAAAGAAAGTTCAGTTCAGTGAGATGTACTTTTATTTAGCATCTTCTTCTAGTTTCCCTTTGCTTAACTATGGATAATAACTGAGGATTTCTAAGGGAAGGGAAAAGCTCATTTTTATTGCTATGAAGCCCAGTGTAACTATGACCTCTCAGAAGCAGCCTCATAAGTTCAAAGCATTTATTCAGGAATCCCAAGTTCTAATCCTGGCTGCCAGCAAGGCATTTAACTTCTTGCTCTCTTAGTCTTCTTATCTACAAAGCAGAGGGAATTATACTGATCAGGTAAACCATTCACAATGAAGCTCATAGTTACTCTGGAATTGCAAAAGCACTTGGAAAAGGCAGCCAGGGCACTCATGTTATCTTGCCCTCTCCCCTTCCATTAACTTTTCACTCTAGCAGCTCACCACAGTGCATCAGAGACTGCAGCAATGGGCTCATTGATTTTTGTTGCTATTTTGCTCTCTTCACCTCTTGGTACATGTTGTTTTTGCCCAGCGAGTGACAGTCACATCACTGAATGCCTCATTGGAATCAAGAAAGAACATGAGTCAGTTTCTAAATTATATTATTTTCTCATTTAAGCTGACTAATCCCATGTGTCTTTACCAACAGGGTGGACCTTAGTTACAGA
Organism: Colobus angolensis palliatus; assembly: GCF_000951035.1. Lineage (NCBI taxonomy): Eukaryota > Metazoa > Chordata > Mammalia > Primates > Cercopithecidae > Colobus > Colobus angolensis. The sequence goes on from NW_012118077.1 coordinate 1,090,070, forward strand.
CTATCAGAGGCCAATAGAACTGTATCTAACAGTTGTAAGTGGTATTATACAACCGTTGCATTTGCATCTAATTCTGGGTTTCTCCATCACATCAGGGATTGAGGAGCAGAAACCATAGTTACGGAATTGGATGGTTTGGGGTAATTGAGATCTGAAATATAATGAGAGGCTGGGCTGGAATGGCGGTTATAGGGGTGGAAAGAAACTATGCCTGGCATAGCAAAAGAAAATATGACAGAACTTGGAGATTGACTATGTTTGGAGAATGAGAATAAACCCTAAATGAAAGTCACTGAGAAGGTTTGCAAGCTGGATGACTGAGAACAAATTTACTCTGCCAGTGAAAGAGACAGAGTAGTTGGGAGGGAGATCTGGACTAGAGGAGAAGATGACGGATTTAGTTTCGGGCCTATCGAGTTGGGGTATTGATGGACAGTGTCCCAGTAGGCAATTAGAGAGATGGAACTGGAGCTCAAGAAGAAAGACAGGGCAGATGTACGGTCATTGCTCCAAAGTGGGACTCAAAGCCATGAGATAAGCAGTGAGGCCTGATGCAACAATGATCCACTATGATTAAGGAGTGTTTCAAGAAGCATCCTATGCCACAATCTGTTTACTTCCACCCCACTCTATGAGGATTTACAACTGTGTTACAAAGACTTGTATGCCAGAGGTCCAAGTAAAAGAGTCTAAGCCAGGTAACTTAGTTATGTAGAGATCAATGCTAAGGTTAATGAGTGAAAGTGAAGGCCTTGTTCCTGGTGCAGGCCGGTGGCTTTCTTCATCCCACATACATAGCCTGCTTCTCCCCATTCTCCCAGCCCACCCAGATTGCTTACAGATGACAAGGCAAGTTGGGTGCCAAGAGATGAATAGCAATCATTGTCAACCTATTCCTATAACAAACACCTCACCGAGTACATCCTATGCTGTTTTCACCTTGGCGTAAGAAGGACACCCTGGCAGATGAGCAAAATTGAGCTTTCTACCTTGGCTTCACTTGCAGTTCACATCTTTTCTCTTTACCACAGACTAACTGAGTACTAGGATTTATACCTCCAATAGTACTAAAATCTCCTTTTCTTTTTTTTTTTACATGATTCCCTTCCCTCTTGATTCTGTCTCTGCACGTGTCTCACTAACTGGCAGCCTTTCTGGGAATAAATCAAGGGCTTTGCCCTCGAAGAGCCGAAGTATCCCAAGCTTCCTGAGTGGAGTTTAGTGTATTAGGCCAGTTTTGAGGGACCTGTGGCCATCTCCTTTCCCATACTGAGGTAAGCTACCCTCTCTTAGCATCCTGGGTGGTACATGATGCCCAAGCTTAGTAACATCACCACAACTGGGGGCAGAGAGCAACCTGTCTGGGAGTAAATCAAGGGCTTTGCCCTTGAAGGGCTGAAGTATCCCAAGCTTCCTGAGTGGAGTTTAGTGTATTAGGCCAGTTTTGAGGGATCTGTGGCCATCACCTTTCCCACACTGAGGTCAGCTTTTGTTGTTAGCCCTGGCTCTGCAACTTCTTACCAACTGAATCCTTTAACGTTTCTGGGTCTCAGTTTCCTATTATGCCAGTCCTACTTCTTAAGGCCGTTACCTAGTTTTGAAAATTATACAATGTTAACCAATTTACCCACTCAGAAAATATTGAATGTGTTTACTCTGTAGCCTTGGGGATACCATGATGAGTGTGACAAGCTTCCTGCCGGCAGGTGGCCCCAAGGCTAGTGGAGAAGGCAAGCGTTAACAGCTACATAACAATGTAAAGTACCAAGTGGAATAAACAAGTGTGAAAAAATGCTAGGGAAATAAAACAGGAAACAACTGCCTATGCTTGGGGAAGTTAGGGAAAGCAAAGGTAAATGTGAGTTTCCATTATGAAAATTAGGATTTTTGTTTTTGAAGCATTGTCAATCAGAAAAATGGGTTATGAGAATTTTCACAAAATACAATGAAATTATGCTTATCCTTTGTTTGAAACAGTTCTCTCTCAACAGTGGGCTCATAGACTTAATCATACTTCAGATAACCTAGAATATTTTTAAAATGCAGGTGGCGGGGATCCCCACAGTTTCTGATTCAGCAGGTCTAGGATGGGACCTGAGAATTTACAATTCTATCAGGTTCCCAGATGATGGTAATATTTCCTGTCTATGGCCCACACTTTGAGAACTACTGCCTCACAGGAAGCATGAGACAACCACACTTGGTGGAAATTGAAAGAGAACAATCAGCTGTATCCATTGTCTCTGCTTTCCAAACAACAAAATCCAAATCTGCTGGATAAAGTTCCCCCCTGTAGGGCTTCTGAGGAGGACAGATGAGAATGCAAAGGGCTGCTGACATCTATCTCTGCAGAAGTTCCTCTTTCCTGGGGAAGTGGCAATTATTGCGAACACCACAGAGTAGAGCTCCATAGCAGGTGAGACAAAGATTGGATCTGACAGCATTAATTGAGCCCGAAGTTCTATTTACTGAAAATGATCCAGCATAATTAAAAATTCACAACTGGAGCCTAGTTGGTGAACATTATACATTAGGGAGTCCCCAGAGTAGGCCAGAAAAGTCTCAGTGAACTTTTTAGGAAAAGCCAAAGGAGACAACTGCAATGGCAAGAATTAGCACACGGAGAACAAAGAGAAGTCAGTCAGCCTATTCATTTGGAGGAGAGATTCTGATTTTACACTACAGAATGATACAAACTAAGTGTTGGTGGAGAGGCTCATTTCCTCCTCCCTGGTGAATTACCACTTTGTTTCACTTTCTACTTAATATGTTCTTATGGGATTTTCAAGAATGTCCACTCTGCCTGCACATTACATATTAACTTCTTTAAGGACAAGGGCAAATTGTATTCACATCTGTTCACAATATCTCTGATCACACACTTGCCACATACAAGGTTTTCAGCACCTGCTGACTGAAAACCGCACCTGGTAAATTTGGCTTCTAACATGTTTATTGAATTGAATTGACTGACCGACACATACTATGTTAGAGGTTTACTAAAGGAGTCATGTGACTTTGGCTTTTTGTTCAAATTATATGTTAAATCACACTTCATGACTAAAAAGTGACAGCCTATTGCAGAAGTATTTCTTAGCTCTAGTGCCCACAGATAGGAAACTCAAGTAGAGCAAAACCAGTGAGAATTAGCAACTTTGGAGAATGGTGTTGCCATACTAACTAGAAGCAGCCCTGGTGTTGTGGAAAAAGCTTGGGCACTGAAATCAGGAAGAGCTGAGGTCACATTCTCTTTATAGCTAGAACTCGAACAAGTTGGGTCATTGAGGCAGGGTTGGTCCTACTTAACCAAGACTTCTGATTTTGACATTGGGCCATGGGGTACCCATTCTCTAGCTCCATGTTGTGCCCAAAGCCAAGAGTACTCAAATACTTCCTTGTTGCTGAACTTGGAATCTTGAGTACTTTCTAGGAGGCCAGATGTCTCTAGTACCTAAAAGTGCATCTGGACTAGGTGTGGTGGCTCATGTTTGTAATCCCAGCACTTTGGGTGGCTGAGGCAGGAGAATTGTTTGCGCTCAGGAGTCCAAGACCAGCTTGGGCAACATAGTAAGACCCTGTCTCTACAAAAATAAAAACAAAATTAGCTGAGTGTGGTGGCACATGCCTGTCATCCCAGCTACTTCAGAGGCTGAGTTGGGAAAATGGCTGGAGCCTTGGAAGTCAGGGCTGCAGTGAGCTGTGATTGCACCAGTGCACTCCAGGCTGGACAACAGAGCAAGACCTTGTCTCAAAAGCAAACAGTGCATCTGGCTCCTTAGAAATCAAGTAGAAGGGCCATGCCAACAAGATATTGAAAATGCCTTCCAGGGTGGTAAGGAAAGAAAAGTTCCCCCAAACTATGCGTTCATGTGTGTGTTAAAAACACTGACCCTTTAAACCAAAGGACTTTGTGCTTTTCTCTTCACGTTTATTTACAGGGACAGATGAAACTATTTCAATTTTTAAACTACTTAGTTATCACACATTCAGGCATCATACCTTTGTTTGAATGAATGTTATTTCTAAATAGGGTCTCCTTTGCAAATATTATCTATTCTATGATCTGTATTGGCCACTTTTAATTTTCCTTTCCAAGTGAAACCCAATTGTCAGCCTCTTTGTGTTGTGTTACAATTTGGAAAATTGAGCATTATTTTAATGTGCACGAAAACAGAAGACTAGAATTCTGACAATTTATGAAAACAAAGCACATCTTTTTTATATCACCCACTAATCACTGTTAAACGCTAAGCCTTATATAATTTAAACCAATCTACTTCTCTTCATGCACATGAGTTTTTAATCATAGTCTGGTTAAACCCAAGATGCTTAACTGAGCCAAAGAGTGAGGCTCTTTATTGACCCCTCCCCAGACAAGGGAAAGACTCAAAGAAATATAGAGTTAGAGGAATCCTTAGAAATAGAAAAGTAAGGTCCAGAGAGAAGGGATGTATTCAAGGTAAGTATCCAAGGATGCAGTACTGACTTGACAGAACTTAGCTAGCATATAGCAAACAAGGCCATAGCAACCATGGAGTACAGAACAAGGCCAGGAGGCATGGGATCAAAGATGATGTAACATGAATTAATTGTGGCTCCATTTGCCAATATCAGCCATATAAGAAGGGTGGGCAGCCTTCTTTTGTTGTTGGGGAGAGTATGTGGAAGAAGACGACATGTTCGGTTTTGAGCTATGTTGAGTTTTGTGTGCCTGTGGTACCTCTAGGTGAGATGTTTAGCTGGCAATTGGATATGTGGATGCAGAACTTAGCTGGATATAGAGACCTCAGCTGAAGAATGGTCTTTAGAGATTGGGGAGTCTGTGGTAGTTCAAACATTTAGAAGAGATTACATGGGGAGAGTGTGTAGCATGAGAAGAGAATAGCCTTGGAAGAAGATTAAGGAGGAAAGACCAGAGAAGGAAAAGTGGACTCAAAGGAGAAAAATGCCAGAAGGCTTGGGATCAAAGGAGAAACTAGATCTGGGGGCATGAGTATTCCCATCATAGTAAACTCATTTGCTGATGACTGGGCGTGGTGGTTCACACCTGTAATCCTAGCACTTTGGGAGGCTGAGTCAGGTGGCTCACCTGAGGTCAGGAGTTCGAGACCAGCCTGGCCAACATGGTGAAACCTTGTCTCTACTAAAAATACAAAAAAATTAGCTGGGCATGGTGGTGGGTGCCTGTATTCCCAGCTACTTGGGAGGCTGAGGCAGGATAATCACTTAAACCCGGGAGGCGGAGGTTGCAGTGAGCC
>NW_012118077.1:1095377-1135417 GCF_000951035.1 Colobus angolensis palliatus
AAAACTCCATTTAAAAAAAAAAAAAAAAAAAAAAGTCTTGTGTCTTGGGTTTCTAGCCATTACATGTTGCTTTTCCCTGGTGCACTTATCTGATTAACTGTAGTATTTCATCAGTCATCCTGTCCTTCATCCCACCAAGGAGCCTTCGTAATTATATGCAACCTGTTCTCATCAATTCCTGGCAAAGATGACTTGAAGTATGCTGAAGGAAGCATCATGTACCAAACAAATATAGAATTATTGGCTTTGGATATATTTTTGTTAGTCTGGCCTTATTTATTGCAATAAAAGTTAATAAAAAAAGAAAAGAAACTGTTTTAGTACCTCAACTAGATGCCATAACTGTTTTAAAGTTTATGCAAATATGGTTATAACTTCCCAAAGAAACAACAAATCCACTTTTGATTATTGTTCCTGGTTTGTTTTCTTTATTATGTGGAAAATCAGAAATGGGTCTTATTGCTCTCAACTTGGCTTCAGAACGTCAAGAAAGTCTTAGCTCTGAAATAATCAGAATTTAAGGGCTGGGCATGGTGGCTCATGCCTATAATCCCAGCAATTTGGGAGGCCAAGGTAGGAGGATCAATTGAGGACAGGAGTTTGAGACCAGCCTGAGCAACATGGCGAGACTCCTGTCTCTACAACAAATTAAAAAATAAAAAATAAAAAAAAGAATTTAAGTCAGTCTTATGCCACGACCCAAATGATGAACACTTCCAAAAGCCTGTGCTTCCTGAGAGTCATGATATCATCTCCATCACCTCTTTGTAGTATAGGTTGTGGGCTTTCAAACAATGGTCCTCTGGTTCTTCCCAGTCATGAAACAATCAACTTCTTATTTAATAAATTATTTAAACCTATACAAACCAGGTGTCCACCCATTTCTCTCTACTAAGCACTTTAATCACAGTGCAAGATGTCACTGTCTGGAGGCACTTCTTGGCTTAGAGCAGATGGAAAAGTAGAGAGGTAGAAAACTCCAGTGATAAAAACATGAAAGGTAGACATCATGCTTATTATTTAAAATGTCTAATGTCTAAATGACATAAAGAGCAAACTCCTTGCAGAGAATGTTCTCAGTACTGGTGGAGCAGATGCTACTACAGGAAGAACCTGCCCTATCCCTGACTTCCCTTAACGTTGGTGAGAAAATGGCAATCTTCACTCTATTACTGACATTGTCAAGGAAGAGATGCCATAAATGTTAAACCATATTAAACAATTTTCAGACCCCCTCTCAATGGAGGATGTATGAGTCCAGACACCTCAGAAATATACGTTTTAGATAATGAATCTATGTGAGATGGGAAGATAATGTAAGCTGTGGAAGACTAGAACCTTCATTGGGGCTCAAGAATGCCAGTCTATCATCATGCCTTGGGGAAGTAGACCAGACCTTCAGATCTGAAAGGAGAAGGCCCTGAAAGTAGCAAAGAAGTTTCCAACAGCAGAAAGTAGAGTTGGCACATAAGGGAACAAGATGGTATTTATCTCAGGGAATCCGAGAATTGGGAAGAGGGGCATCCAGCTAGCTGCCTCAAAGGGATATAAACAATCCGTTGTGGCTTGGGGGCAAAAGAAGTAGCTTTAAAAAGCTGTTCAGTGCTTCTCCTGGGATTCTTAGAATTACGGATTTTTAGACCCCATCCACTCTAACGACGTTTACTTTTTTTTTTTTTTTCAGAGCAGTTTATTAGTTACCTTTGACATTCTCAGCTTGTGAGAGGTCAGTTCAGCATTAAAGTTTCAGAAGCCCAAGGGGGAAATAAAACCCCAGAAGGCGAAGTACGCCCCTCTTACTCTCAAAAAGTTCTGCTGTTTCTTTTTAAAAATTTCCCAGGCCAGGCACGGTGGCTCACACCTGTAATCCCAGCACTTTGGGTGGCTGATGCAGGATGATCACTTGAGCTCCTGAGTTCGAGACCAGTCTGGACAACATAGTGAGGCCTCGTTTCAAAAAAAAATTTAAAATGATTGGGGCATGGTGGCCATTGCCTGTAGGCCCAGCTACTCCAGAGGCTGAGATGAGAGGATCACTTGAGCCAGGTCGGTCAAGGCTGCAGTGAGCTATGACCACATCACTGCACTCCAGCCTGGGCGACAGGGTGAGATCCTGTCTCAATCAATCAATCAAGGTAAACAATTAAAAATTTCCCTTAAAGACTCTTTCTCCACTCATCCTTTGTACACCTAGGTGGGTGTTTTACTTCAATTAAGGGATCATCTCCTTTACAGCCTGCTTGCCAGGATGTATCCATGACCTATGGATAACCATGGGCTGTAGAGAACCAACTGCTTTCAGGTATGGGCCCTGACCTACGTAGTTTTAGTTTCTGGACACAGTACAGAGCCTTTGTTTCCTGCTCAGACTGTCTCTTCTGGAATAAGCTGTCTCCTTCAAGAAATTAGCAGATAGAACAGAGGCAATTTTTAATTCTGTCAAGCGATGGTCACAAACTGAAAGTCAAGTAAGACAGCAAGTAAAACAATCCTAGCATCTGTAATTGCTACAGGTCAGCACTCCTAGTGCTGGAGGGTTCTGGTTTAAGTGCAAATTTCCTTCTTGATAGCTTTATGCAACCAGCTCCAGAGATAAGAAAAAATATTAGAGAGATGCATGCCGCTCTTTGCCTCCCCATCCCCACTTGTCTTGATATTTGGGGGCATACAGAAATTATAATTCATGACTAATATAGGAAAAAAAGCATCAACCTTAGTGTAAAAATAGGAGCTGTAACTAACAGAAATCCACTTTATTTCAAGGAGCACCAGGTCAGAGCAAGTAGCATGGGCCAGGAAGAACACAAGTTGGTGTGTTTGGACCACCACAGACTAGGGTCAGAGCACCATTTTTTATAGTTTATAACACATCTAGTACCCCAATTTTGAGAAAGCTTATCCTAAAGTATACCTGTAATATGACCCTGGGGAAGAACAAGAGCAGTAGAAATATTTTAGAAGGGATGACAGACTCATTCTCAAAATCTTAAATAGCAAGATTACTGAAATTGAATGCTGGGGTTAGCTCTGAGTTTCCTAGCAACCAAGGCAATAAAAGAAACATGCTGGATAATAGCATTCTCAACTTGTGATAAAAGAGAAGGTATCATTTTGCCAGGAGAATCAAACTTATTCCTGGTGCCAAAACCATGAAGCACTGATTTTATAGGATATGTAGGAGCAGTCTCCACAGGACAGTGTCATTCATATATATATTTATATTTATATTTATATGTATATACACACATATATGTATGTATATAGAGAGACATTTTAAAAAGTTAAAATGTCATGGGACAGTAGACATTTTAAAAAGTTAAAATGTCATGGGGCAGTAGGAAGGATTGCTCCCACTGGATCACCTTGTACTATTGCATTTGGGGCTTTCCTTGGCAGCCCCTTCCCTAGCACAGTTCACCTGTCTGGATCCTGCCCTCTCATCAGCGGTGTTGTCTGCTGTCTACATCCTTTTGGGAGCTAGGGAGACTTAGCCAAAGGCTGCAGAGAAGCACTCTGATTTTCCTTGAGTCTCTTTCTAGTTCTTTGCTCGGGACTCATGGGGTGTTGCTCTCTTGTCCAGCTCTAGCACTTGTTTTATTTTATCATCATCTACTTCCACTATGTGCAATTCTTTTTCTATGCCTCCTAGCAATTCCTCATGAAAGCCGTTCCTCGAAACAGGGCATTGGCTCATCACCTAAACAATAAATTCAACGATTTGATGCTCTCTGAAGACTAATAACCCACTTTTTTCTTTCTTGTCTATAGGTTACCAAGGAGCATAGTAAAGAAGTAGATATCTTTTCCCAAAGGCATACTCACCCGTAATCAAAGAGGACACACACAAAAAGGCACCAGAGCAGAGGCTCCCTCTTAAGACCTTAACAAATTAAAACCCATATTAATTAATTCTCTGGCCCTTTATTTGCTCCTGGATTAAATATACTGAGGTGATTTTTCATTCTGACCCAGGTTGTCACAAGCTCAATAATTCACTTAGGGGATTCTGACATCATGTATTTGGCCCTGCATGTCTATGGAGTCAAAGGAGTAACTCATTAGCAAGCAAGAGATATTAATTAAACTTTTGTAAATTTACACTCATGGAGGATGCTAGCTCCATCCAGATTGTTGGAAGGAGAACCATGCTCATAGTTACTTGGCAAATGTGGAGCCAATGTAGGCGGTGTGACAAAGTCTTGAAACAGATCTTTAGCAAGCCTACGAGGGCCTGTATTATACCCAATGCATGCTGGTCCTCTCAAAGTTGTCATCCAGAGAGGCTGTATACAGATGCCAAGGATACGGCTGGCATTCACATTTCCAGAGCTGTTCCCTGGAAACTATCTTTACAGACAGTTATGAGCCACATGAGAAATATCACTCATGATTGTGTAGTCCACACCTCACTTCTGGCCCCAACCCAGTCTGATCATCCAATTAGTACATCATCATTATCTTCTCAGGACATTTGACTGATTCCCAAAATTCAATCCACTCTCAGAGGACAAAGATATCTCCCAACCAAGCAGAGTCAAGAGAACATGCTACAGTTGTCAAATGTACTAACCAATACAGCAACATGCAAATGTTGAATATGTTGAAGAAATCAGCACCCTTTTCCATTATATCAGTTCTGCTATGTTTGTTAAAAATAAATCCATTGTATTCCTTTATTCACTATAGTGCTTTGGCATCATTTTCCCTTTGATTGGAAATGAATCCTAATATTAGTATTCCTACATAACTTTTCATTAATTTTCATAGTAGATATAGGTGAAAGGACCAGATACCAAGCTGAAATGTCCTTTGCCACCAACTTTTAGCTCCTCCCAACATGTGATCTTTCACTGAATTCTTTAATGAAAAGAGTTCTGCTGACAGGTCAGAAAATGGATTCATATGTCAGTGCTTTCAAGGGTCCATTAAATATAATGTTATTTAAAAGTATATTAACTATCCTAACCAGTGTCAGACAACAACTAGGGAAGTGCAGGAGCTTGAAGACTAATGTAGAGTCTTAGGATGCTGAATGCAAATGTAAATCACAACCCTCACTAATTAAAACTTTGGCCCTTTGATTGTTCCTGGAGCAAGTTCACAGGGGTGATTTTTCATCTTTGCTTGGGTTGACACAAGCCCAATAATTCACTCTGGCATTCTGACATCACTTGCTTGGCTCTGCTTGTCTGTGGAGTCAGAAAAAGTATCTCATTAGGGAATGAGAGGTATTAATTAGGCTTTTGTAAATAGCAACAGTGTGTGATGCTAGCTCCTGATTTCATCCAGATTGTTGAGAGGAGTGCCACATACAGAGCTGAAAACCTGGAGTTCTTATTCCAAGCCATCACACCAGTCCCCCCAAGTGATTGGTATACCTTGGTTCACACAAATGAAAAACAGAGTAAAAATAATCCAAGCTTGCCACCTGACTTTGCAGAGTCATGATGCTTATAAGTGGGAAATGACAGAGTACAATAATATTTCTTATAATTAAAATGTGGTGATGATTCTGGTGCTATACTCATTATGGCAGTATAGGCCTTATTGTAATAAGTTCACAGCTCAGATCCACTGTTGTTGCAATAACAACCCACTTACCACCTGCTACAGGCAAAATGCTAGTGATACAAAGATGTATCTATTATGTGCTCCATACCTTCAAAGAAAATTACTGAATTGTAATATGGAGTTCTAGGACACTCCAATGAGCCATCTTCCTTCCTTGCCCCTTCAAGTTCAGTCATAGAATGTTTAGAAGAAATAAAGAAATAATTAGTCCACGCCAGTCTGGCTTTCTGCATCCCTTCTAGACCAATAGAAGTTCTCTGTTGTGCCCATTGTATTCAGCGCTTTTCCTTCTTTGCCAGTCTTGGGCTTCTTTGCCATGCTGTCTGTATGTCTTCTGTCCACATATCATCTCTCTTTCTCTGGGCAATTTGGAATAGGAGTTGAGACCACGTGTCTTGGGGAACTCAGCAGAAGGGGAAGGAAGGAGGAGTTTTGATGGTCCCCTCAATGCACTACTTTCTCCTGGGAGAAGGCAGGATAATAAAAAAGGAGAGCCAGAGAACCATGCTCATTTGGATATATATCTTCTGCTGTGTTAAAGCAGAAGCCTCATTACCTTATCCTATTGCTAGGCTTAATGAAGGCTCTTGCTGGAGGAACAATCATACCTAGGGGTGATATAAACATGCATTGGCCCCAAGAAGGGCACTCTTTCAGCCGCTAGGGGAGGGAAGAGTTAATGGAGAGTGACAGCTGATGGATCAATACTTCTCTGAATGAATTTCATCTTAAGTGACACCCCTTTGGGATAAAAAAAAGGGCTGACTGGAAATTATTCAAGGTTATCAGCTAAATGATAGTTTCTAGAGTATTCAGGTGCAACATTTGGAACTTAAACCGGTAGCCCTACAAGAAATCATGACAAAAAGCTGTGTTGTCTGTAACCGGCCCAAACAGAAGACACTAGTCAACATTTTTTTTTTTTTTTTTTTTTTGAGACGAAGTCTCGCCCTTGTCCCCCAGGCTGGACTGCAATGGCGCGATCTCGGCTCACTGCAACCTCCGCCTCCAGGGTTCAAGCAATTCTCCTGCCTCAGCCTCCCCAGTAGCTGGGATTACAGGCGCCCACCACCACGCCCGGCTAATTTTTGTATTTTTAGTAGAGACGGGGTTTCACCATGTTGGCCAGGCTGTTCTCGAACTCCTGACCTCAGGTGATCCACCCGCATCGGCTTCCCAAAGTACTGGGATTACAGGCATGAGCCACTGTGCCCGGCCAACATTTCTGATAATCCTCATACAAATCTTCAGTCTAGCAACCAGACTTATCAGAAGATAACTCTGTTTTGATTCCAGAGAAGGTTCCTGAAATATAAATTTAAGCTAGTTATATTGATTTTAGCAGAGCAGAAAAGCCAGAGGATGGGGATGACAGGAACCTTTCTCCTAAGCTCCACAACAGCCAAAAGTAAGAGAGCTATGAAAACCCATGAAAAATGACATGGTCTCCAAAATAACATGTAATTGAAAATATACAGTCATATGGTATGAAACTATTGATTCAAAATGTAAGAAACAAATATGAAAATTACAAAAGTACAGTACTGCATTAGTCCATTCTCATGCTGCTAATAAAGACACACCCCAAGACTGGGTAATTTATAAAGGAAAAAGGTTCAACTGACTCACAGTTCAGCATGACTGGGGAGGCCTCGTGAAACTTACAAGCATAGTGGAAGGGGAAGCAAACACATCCTTCTTTGCATGGCGGCAGCAAGGAGAAGTGCCAAGCACAAAGGGGAAAAGCACCTTATGAAACCATCAGACCTCCTGAGAACTCACCCCCTATCATGAGAACAGCACGGGGTTAACCAGCCCCATGATTAAATTACCTCCCACCAGGTCCCTGCCAAAACAAGTGGGGATTATGGAAACTACAATTCAAGATGAGATTTGGGTGGGGACACAGCCAAACCATATCAAGTACTCATTAAAGTAATCTAGTTTGAAGAGACAGTGATGCAGATCTGAAGCTTAAAGGCCCTTGGTCTTCTTAGCTAGTAGAATACATTTCAGCAAGTCACAGAATTCATCCTTTTCTCTTAGATCTAAGCTCCAGCTAATACAGGTGCTCAGTGAAGAGGCAGAAGGCAGAAAATTGCCTTAACTGTATGGGCTTCAAAGACAGCTAATCAATACAAAACACATCTTGAAACTGCATAAGAAGTGATTCATAGGTTGAATGTCCCAACTTGTAAAATGTGTCCTTCCTGACCTTCCATTGCTGATCCTCAACCCCTTCATTTACCTCCTGGTCATCTGTCCCAAGCTGGAATCAACCCTCCTTCATCCTAGAGAAGAGATCCAAAGAGATGGTTCAGGTGAGCATTCAAATTCGTGTTTGAATCCCATTATTCAAAAATGCCCTTGGAAAGCCCAGCTTGGTATGGCATTTTGGTGGGAGATGCCATAACAAATAGATTAGTAATTAGCCAGAAATCGGTACAAATAACTGCTTGTCTCCACAGTCTGCCTGATAGGAAGTCTATTGCTGTAGAGGTATTATAAATTAGAATCTACAGCATTTTTTTTTAAGTTAAACTGCTGATTTAATCATTCAGGCTTTAACTATAGCTAATCGATACAAAAGTGTCCTCAAACAGTCTGGGGACCCCATTGCTTGCTGCTGGTTGTTACAAAGAGCAAATAAAAAAAGTTCCCCTTAATCTCATTTTGAATTACTGGGAAGCTTAATATTATATTTTAGAAAATTGAAATCTTTGACATACCTCTATGGAATACAACTTATAGTTAGACAGGAAGCATAATACTCCACTTTTGTAACTTGATTCTAAGTACAAGTCATTGAATTAAGTTACATTGAACCAGATTATCCCAATGTCTAAACTCCCCTCTGGTTAAGAGCTGGGCTCCAGAGAAAGTTATTTAACACTTTCAGATCATGAAGTTACTTCCGTTTAAAGCAAGCTTGTACAACTCACAGCCTGCAGGCTGCATGCGGCCCAGAATGGCTTTGCTTTGAATGCAGCCCAACACACATTTGTAAGCTTTCTTAAAACATTATGAGATTTTGTTTTTCCTTATCAGCAATCGTTTGTGTTTGTTATGTGTGGCCCAAGACAATTATCCTTCTTCCAACGTGGCCCAGGGAAACCAAAAGATTGGTTTAAAGCAAGGGTTGACAAACCACATAAAGGGCCAGATAGTATATCTTTTCAGAGTTGCAGACTCTGCTGTTACAGTACAAAAGCAGCCATACACAACATGTAAATGAATGCATGGCTGTGTTCCAACAAAACTTTATTTACAGACATTGAAATGTGAATTGCATATATTTTTCTAATGTCACAAAACATTGTTCTTAATTTTTTCACCTGTTTGAGAATATAAAACTGTTATTAGCTTACTGGCCATACCAAAAACAAACAAACAAACATGTAATGGAGTGGATTTGGCCTGGGACATAATTTGCCAACCCCTTATGTAAAACCCTAAATTGGCAACTTCCCTAGGAAATGGAAAGTCTTCAACTTCCCAAAGTACTAACTTCCAAAACACAAATCAGTTGAAGCGCTGGGAGATTCAGGTGTTTTATGTTCAAACATTAGCTGTTTATCCCAGAGAATGCAGGAATTTTGAAAAAAGAGTCAACTTTGGTTTGTTCCTCATACAGAGGTTTCTCCCTTAACCTCTTTCTTTCTCCTTAGCCTGTTCCCTTTATCTTCTTTCTTCTGTTTTGTCTCCACCCCAGTAACAACAGTTTCTTTTTCATGTTTTTGTAATTCAAGAGAAGTATCTGGAGATCCATTATCAGCATTTATTCCTGACTTTAAATCTTCCATTGATTTGTCTCCTGTATCTCCTTACTGTACCTTAAGTCCATTCCCATTTTGAGACAGTTTTATTTTACACCCAGAATATTTTAATGTTTTTATCTACAGATCCTTTAAGAAAAATTACAAGAACAGGGCAGGGCGTGGTGGCTCACGCCTGTAATCCCAGCACTTTGGGAGGCCGAGGCGGGCGGATCACGAGGTCAGGAGATCGAGACCACGGTGAAACCCCGTCTACTAAAAACACAAAAAATTAACAGGGCGCAGTGGCAGGCGACTGTAGTCCCAGGTATTCCGGAGACTGAGGCAGGAGAATGGCGTGAACCCGGGAGGCGGAGCTTGCAGTAAGCCGAGATCGCGCGACAGAGGGAGACTCTGTCTCAAAAAAAAAAAAAAAAAAAGAAATTACAAGAACATAAAGTGAAACCTTTCTCAGCCCTCTTTTAAAAAAAGGAGTTCAAACTCCTCTTTGGGTAAGGGATCCCAGTCTACAACTCACTGTCCTTTAAATTGCCACCAGTAAAGCCATGGATAACAATGGGAGTTCAACACAAGATGTTATGGTGAAAAGCACTATGCAAACTATAAAGTGGTATCTATGTTATCATTGGTGGTATTATTATGCAAAGTGCCAAGGATGCTAACTTGTGAAAGTGATTTTTTGTGAAAGAGGCTGGGTTATAGACCCGATTCTAGCTCTGCTTCTGCCAACGACCAGTCGAGGACAAAGGGTAAGTCATTAACTTCTGTGAGCCTTCCTACTTATCTTGCAAAATGGAAAGGTTTGGGCAGACCCTTAAGGGCTCTTCCATGTTATGATCTCTAAGGATTTGGGCTGTAAATGACAACAGAGGAGGAAAATGAACCTTGCTGAGCAACTACTAGGTGTTACCTCTTAACATCAGAAAAATGATCACATGAAATAACTCCCTAAACCACTCTTGTCTGGTTGTCCCTAGGCATTATAGGAGCAAAGCAGGTTGTGGTTCCACAGTCAGTTGCTTCATGTGACAAGATTGCCTGGTTGCTGCCATAGTCTTCCCCAAAACAAAGTTTACATCTTTCTTAAAATTTGTGACTATTTATCACATATCTGGAAGGTTAAGCACAGCGCAACCCCAGACAAGAAAAAGTCAATAAGCCCTAAGGTTGTTTTACGAAAATATCTCTATGGGCTGCAGTATTTGAATGCTTTGGGCAAAATAAAACCCTTCAGGACAAAAGCTACTTCTAACACATCATTGAAAAGGCAACAGCCACTGAAGGCTTTCTCTATTCTTTATCTCAAAATCCAGGCAGTTTCTCCCCAGTTGTGTTAAAAATAAACCTCTTTACCCTCACTAGACAAATCTTAATAAGTTGCATATTTTTAACAGTTCCACACTTTTTGGGTATCTTGTCTTAGTCTGACAAGGCACAGCATCTTGAGTGATCCATATGTGAGGGACAAAGGGGCACTGTGGCTGGCAGGTGCTACCCTCTGACTTCTGCAAGGCTCAAAAGCACTGGCTAAAACCCATGAGGTGAAAAAACAACAGGAAAAGTACCTGTTTTCAAGTTTGTTGCTTGAAGTCCGGGAGGCAGGGGAAGTTAGTTGTTTAAAGAACAATTTGTGGTTACAATTTCAATGGCTGATTACTTGATTTCTTCATCCAGTTCTTAATCACAGATCAAACACTGGTTCCAATAATGAAGTAATTTTAGGCATGATTACAAACAGTCTCCTACTGAGGACTTTTGCCTAGGAATAAGGAGCTCCCAGCCCATGCTCAGTTTAACAATGATCAGGACAAGTGATGCAACTGCAGTTCTTCCACCCAGGTGACACAGCCCTTAGGAATATCACTTCCCCCCTTTCACACTAAGAGTTGTTTGGTCAGTGTGGTCAGTACGGTGATGGTGAGAGTATGGTACTTATTCATCACAGTGCCAACCCGCTCCCTTCTATGCTCCACAATTAAGCTACTATTATCTTTGGAAGAAACAGCTATTTCCTCCTTCTCCTGCTTGACAACCGTAGGCAGCTCTTTATTGCCTACCTAATCAGGTCTATGTCTCAGCATGGCTTGCAATACCCTCCGAGATGGAACCTGGCTTTACATATTTTCTAAATGCCACACCACAACCTTTCCCAGATCCCCCATGCTGGTCCTTGCCTCTGGGCCTTTACAAAGCCACTTTCTCTAACAGGATAGCACTTCCCCATCTTCTCCTCTCCACAAAGTCCTGTTTCTCTTTGAAAACCCACAGCTACCTTTCCTGTTGAATAGTCTTCTCTACAGCCTCAGGCAACAACAGATTGCTTCTTCTTGGCTCCACTTTGCTCAGACCTGATTATATCTCACTGATTCATAAGCTCTGTCTGTATCTTTCTCACTATTTCCACCTTCTATGGATTGCGGGCTTTTTGAGGGTATGTGGACCACGTCTCATGTCCCTATTTCCCCCAACTCCTTTACACTCAGGCTGCGTGGCGCTCGGCAAATGTTTGTTGAATGAGCCTGGATGGCATATAACTGTTAAGTGTGTGTTTTATTTATAGCAGAGGGGGTAACAGAAAAATCCTCTTTTGTAGGAGTATGAAATGACCTCCTCCACTCCTGGTAGAAATTGCTACCTATTCTTGGCCACACTCGTGATACTGTTTTCCCTCCCACATAGGTAAATGTCTCACATGATGAACACGGTAAATATCAGGGCAGGCAGAGCAGACCCTGTGGACTGACCCAGGTAATAGTCTACAAGTCACAATCACTTTCAGAAAATAGAGGGCTTGAAGTCTAAAACTCTGACATTTGCAGGCAGAGCTGGTTTAAGAGCAATACTAGAAATGGGATCAGAGTCCTGCCATGGCTTCCCAGCCATTGGTGTAGAGGCCAATGCTGCAGAAGTGACCTTCATACAATTCTCAGACAGCAAAGAAAGCAGGATTTACTAGTGGTGTCAAAAGGATCTGGGAATAAAGAGTTTCAGGAAAGGCCAACCTTCTCTAACTGGTGTCTAGGGAAAAATCTCAGAGGGCACAGCCTGGAAGGAGAAGCAAGATAGAAGAAGAAAAGCCATTCCTACAGTGGTGTTTTGAACTCCAGCAGACAGTTAAATAAAGGAGAGGTGATAAAGGAGATGAAGGTTGAGCTCAGTTAAAATTATTAGGGAACCCCATGTTCAATGTTGTTCAATGTGGTTTTTCAACACCAGCCAAGTGTTGACTATCTAATCTACCTGTTAAATATCTGTCCCTAAAGTCATTAAGATTTTGCTTGAACCCAAGGATAGCTTTTGAATTTAAATAGCCCTTCCAGTGTCTAGAAAGGAGATTTTAAAAGGGAAGTGAGCTAGTTAATACACAAGCAGAGATTGAACTTTCTTATCTCCCTAAGACACTAAGGATGGTCTCAGCCTCCCCCACAACCTGTGTGCACTGAAAACCTCTAAATCACATGTACAGCACCATGTCACCTGTCAATACTCAGGAAATGGGTATACAATACATGCACAGATTTTGTTTTTCAAACATATTCCCTGAGAAAAACTGAGAAAGCAATCACAAACATTCAGCATTTTAACGTGTTTTAACATAACCAGTTGTTTGAAAATAAGACTCGTGCCCTCATTCCACAAACACTGAGTGCCTACTGGTGCCAGGCACTCTGAAGGGTACTAGAGAGACAAGAATGAATGAGACAACAGCACCAGACTCTAGCAGTGCACAGCCTGGTAAGGGATACAGATGATTCAAAAACAACGTGGCTCCTCTTCTACCACTTGACTGCAGCTGCCCTCTAAAAAGTCATCAGTGACTTCCTGCTGGCCAAGACCAGTGACCTCTTTTTAAGAATTGGACTCCTTGGCAATCCTTTTCCTATGACATTTCAAGAAAGACTGGAATGAACATAAGGACCCAGCCCTGCAGATATCTAGGGGAAGAGCATTCCAGGTAGAAAGAGGAGCAAATACAAAGGCCCTGAGGCAGCAAGAGGCCTGGTATATTTAAGGTAAAGCGAGGAGACTGGTGTGATTGAAGAGAAATGGGCCTGAGGCAGGGTAATAAAATACAAAGTCAGAGATGGAACATGGGCCACACCATGCAGGCCCTTGCAGTGTTGGTTGCTGAAGGAGATGGGGAGCCACTGCTGGGCTGGGAAAAGAGGAATGACAACATCTCAATTAACATTTTAAAAGGGTTATCACTGTGGTTAGACAGAACTGTGGGGGCCCAATAGAGGAAGCAGGGGAGCCAGCTAGTAGGCTTCTACAGAAGCCCATGTAAGAAATTATGGCAGCTTGGACTAGGATGACAGAGGTGATGGTGTCAAGAGGCGGTCAGATTCCAGATGTATTATGCAGATGCAGTAGACAGAATTTGCTAGTGGATTAGATATGGCCTGGGGGAGAAAAAGATGTGTGAAAGATACCTTGAAGATTTTCCCGAGCAACTGGTAAGGGCAGAGTTGCCACTTACTGAGGTGGGGAAGACTGGGAGAGGACCACGTTCTGGGGAAATGTCAGGAGTTTGTTGGGGGGCAGGTGAAGTTTGAGATCCCAACTAAACCTCCCAGTAGAGACAGGAGCGGTGCATGAGTTGCAAGAGTCTGCACCCCAAGGACGAGGTGGGGCTGGAAATACATGTGGAAGCCAAGCCTCTCTCGTGTCTTTCAGTATCCTCTCCCACTAGCTACATGACTCAACCAAACCCATCCGCCACTTGGTATAAGAGCAAGCTTGACTGCAGCCAGCCTGGCCTCTTCATCCTCACACATCATGCCCACCCTAGCCTGTGTTCTCGGGGCTCACTTGTCCTGGAAGAGTAAGGCTTCCAGTGATGGCAAAAGCCTCTTAAAAAAGTACTATGGTAATGGGTGCAATACAGATTGTTATCCTAATGCACTATCTTTCACTAAGGAAACACAATTTTCATGGAGTTGCTTTTCATAGATTCTTATAAAATGTAGGAGCATCAAAATGTGAAGCTCTAGATGTATTCAAAATGGTATCCCAGACACCAAAGGAGTTTCTTGAGAAACAAATGCTTAATCAGATTTTCCCAGAGGGGTACCTACTATCGGCTCATGTGCCCTCAGGCTAAACTCTTGGGGTATTATTTTGGGGAAGGCTGATAAATTATAAGCAGTCAAAGTAAGAAAAATCACACTATATTACTTCTTGCAAAAAACAATGAAAGTGAAATAAACCAGATACTAAAATCCACCTGTAAGTCCTCATCATTTTGCTGCACTCATTTGAGTGCATTGTTAGCACCTTACTAAAGTCATTCGCTGGCTGGGAGCTTGACAAGTACTAATTATTCTCTTCATTTCCATGCCCCTGCAAACAAGACTCACAAAAGTTTAAAAGTGGTTACCTTTGAAAGCCTGGTGAACACAGTGCGCTTAAAATTATCCATAGAACATTACAACCAGATATCCAGACAGAAAGTTGGACAAGAATATGCATGGTAGGTTATGTGAGCTTTTTCATCCTCAAGTGTTAAAAGTTAGAAGAGTAGGCTGAGTTCTTCTTCCATTTGGGCATCAGAGGTCATTTGCAGATCCTGACATAACTACTTCTCTGAGTCGGTGGAGGAGAGGGTTGGCCAAGCCAGTCAGAAAAGGTCTGAACGCCGGCCCCCAGGAAGCTGGGTCAGTGCCAGGTAAAAGGAAATCTGCCAAGTTTTCACCATGGCAATATCAAAAGCAATGAGACGATTTTGTGGATCTGGCTGCTGCTCTCTGTGATTCACAGTTCACTGGTCTACCACGATTTGGGCTTTGTTCTATTTTTGTGAAACTTGTGTATGCATGTGTGTGGCCAGTCTGTCTGTCTCCATGCCTGCCCATGTATATTTTTACCTACCCACCTGCCTGCCTTTTCATCTGCCTAGCAGCTAAGAGTAGAACCAGGGAGTTGGTAAGTTCTATAGAGTCACATTCTAGTTCATCCCTTCATCTTACACATGAAGAAACCAAGGCCCAGAGAGTAGTGACGTGACCAAGGTCTCTCAGTGAATTTCATGATAGAGTTGGAAGGTAATCAGTACGGTGGCTGATTTTCAGTTCTTGGCTCAGCCTCTTGCTAATTTCTCTCTCTGTGTCTCTTTATCTCTGCATTTCTATTCCTGTGCCTCTCTCTGGGTCTCTCACAAACACACGAGCTTTGGGAAATTAACCTTGGTTTGGCAGATGTCCTACTGTTTCACTACTTTCTTACAAATGAACATATCCTTAAAAATATTTAGTAAACTCCCATTATTTTACTGCACTACCTCAGCTCCAAACTTTGGTCATGTTTTGGTAATATTCCCTTTTGCAAAAAGGTAACACTAAGCGCCTTTATTACGACACAGATGTTGCTTTCCCCTGTGGGATTATTAGGAAATATCTCAAGGCTAGTTTCTTAAATTAATTTTTATGATACCTCTTCTTCCCACAAGTTGACCCTTACCTTAGAGTATTTAAAATACTGCACATATTTCCCCATGGCAAATCAAGAATTCACTTTTAATTTGATCCATACCTTCCAATGTAACTTGTTGATAGTAAAAAAGAAAGGAAGAATATTGCTTGCATTTTCATCAAATAACACTGTAATCTACTACATGTCATATACAAAATACCTTTTAACTTGAAAAGTCACGAAAAGAGAATACTCTCGAGGGGATTTTCCCAATCCTGTAGAATGTGACTTGCCACTTTCTGTTTTCTTTGCATTTATATGAGAAGGGAAATGAGCATATCAGGTGTGTTGGATATTCTTTCCAGTTTGTTGTCTGTTTTAGATTACAAGCTCCCAGAAGACAGGGCTACATTAATCCTCTGTTCAGTGCCTATTTAGTGTCTTATGCAAACAGTCAGTGAATCTGTGCTTTTGGCTCAGATTTGCTACGAGAAATGGAACTGGTGTTGCAAAAAGAAAAAAAAAGAAGGAAACATCAGGGCCGGTTCTTCACAACAGGTCACATGAGAGTTATTCTGAATCAGTCTGGTTCTACATTCAAGAAGAAGCCACAGAATATTACCTATAAAAGCTACTTGTTTTGAAACTAGACCTCACTATTCTACCTGCCTTTAAAACTGGCAGATAGATTGAAAGTGTATGCATGTGAATCATGCCAAGAGTCCAAAGATATTTGTATGAGGTGAAGAAATGAACATACCTGCCCCATCACTAGCTATAGCAAACCGTAGAATAGTTCCCTTAGTAGTTTCTGACCCAACAACTCAACCTAGAGCAGACTCCTTGAAGTATCAAGTACCTACCTTTATATATATTAGTATGCACCATATTCTACCACAACCGTTAGTTCTGTCTCCCAAATTCAGCGTGAGTTCTATAAAGGCAGGATCTCTCTCTGATTCACCTCTGTACCCCCAGTGCCCAGCAGAGTAGTTGCTCAAGTAAACACCCATGGTTCTATCAATGCTTCTCAAAACAGGCAACTAACATCACACTAAAAATGTAATTAAATGGCTATCATTGGCTTCTTCTCAGTTTACAAAACCATCTCTATTAGATATCCCTTAATGGGGACATGTCTAGAATGATCACTAAAGGGACATGATAGATACCACTCAAGTTAGTACAAGAAGGAGCACACAAGGGGTCCTCAATTCTCCTGTCATGGCTTCCTTTGTCTGTTCATCTTCATCTTGACATTCTCGCTTATAACATTCTTGCTTTTCCTAGACTCAAATTGATTGTATCTCATTGAAGTGGTATATTAGCATTCTACAGATTTACTTGATACAAAATAGCATAAATGAAACTCCACTTTATTTGGACTAATGAAATGAAAGAACTAAATTACAAGCTGTCACAGTCAAATTTCACACGTTACT
Source organism: Colobus angolensis palliatus (assembly GCF_000951035.1). NCBI lineage: Eukaryota > Metazoa > Chordata > Mammalia > Primates > Cercopithecidae > Colobus > Colobus angolensis. Next base: position 1,112,578 of record NW_012118077.1, read on the forward strand.
GCTGTACTACATAGTTTGGAATGTCTCTGAATGTTTATTTTATGTACCAACATAACAGCTAAAATACATTTGCCAATGATGACAAGGGTTGACTAGAATTGAGGATAGGCAGAGAAATGGAGACAGTGCTGTTGGTAGCTACAGATGCCTAAAGGCTTACAAAGGACAGCACCCATTGCTGGAGCCCTTTCAACTGCCTTTAAAAACATGGGCATGCTTATCACTAGTCAGTGTAGTATATATTTTTACTGACACTCAGAAATATTACAGTATACGTTAGAACTTAAAGTATAGTAAAAACATGAAATATTACAGTAATTACATACATACCCTCATTTGGGGGCAAAACCATTATCAATCATTTTGATCTTCCATTATATGTTTATAAGACCTGGCTCCATATCATTTTTGATGTTTCCAAAAATCAAATCTATCCACAAAGGATAAGTTTGCCCCCACAATGAGGTTATTCCAAAGGCTACACATCCCCCATCTAGCACTCCACTTAATTCTTTCATAACATTCATCACAATATGGACACGTTTTGTTGACTTGCTTCCTCCAAATTATCTATATCTGCCACCAGAATATAAGCTCCCTAGGAGCAGGAATGATACTTGTCTTATTCAATTGTCATATCTCTAGAATTAAGAATAGTGCTGAATTATGGTAGGAGCTCAATAAGTATATCTGTAATGATTGAATTAACTAATATAGTAGTACATTTTCAATCACATTACTGGATAATTACCAAGTTAAGAGCCTCCTCCAGTTTCTCCAAATCTATTGAAGGACACTACCTGTTTTACCTCAGCCCCAGAATGATGACCCAGAGCCAATTAACTGACCTACAATTGTAGGCCATGAAAAGCAGGGAACAAAAGTACCCATTGCCAAGACATAAAATACCTCCCGCATGAGAAGGGGAAATCAGAGATCCTGTGCTTGAGATTGTTGTAGGACAGAAAGCTAGGGGCCTCTCCCCCACCCCGACCCCAGTTATCCCACTTTGACTCCAAATAGGGAAATATTCAGGTACTCATGTTACATTACAGTTCCTGTGGGTTAAATTTAAAATCAGCCCCAAGAAAGTTGTTTTATTTATACATGTTTTGATAGCATTGTAAAGGAGACACTGAATCTGCTCATACAGAGAGGAATAAATGAGGCTTTTCTGGACTCTTCTGGTGGAATGCTTTACATGCGATTTCATGATCACTGAGTATTAAATCACATGGTTCTTCAACAATAAAACATTGTGTTGTTTTCAGAGAATCTTCATCAAAAAGCTCTTATCCCATTTCATTTTCTCATATAACATGCAAGTATTTATAATTACAACTAATTCATTTTTTGAGACTCTATATTTCATCTCTTACGAATTTCAGAAAACCTCTATTAATTAGGAGAGGTTTTTCCAGCAAAAGAATATCACAGTGACCACTCTCCCCCGCACAGGTTCAGAAAATGGGTTAACATCTAAAAGGTGTGAGTCAGAAAACGGCTCCTGCCTAAGGCATCACACAATGTTCATTTCTTCCCTGTAGCTTTTATTCCTTTTCATGCAAACAAGCAGAAGTGAGCTTAAGAAACACTTTGCCTCATGCATCATCTATGACATTGCCAAATCAATTCATATGAAAAAACCAGGAGAAAGACTATGCACAGTCTCCTCACATAGCCTCATGTGGATTTATATGTCAATATAGAAACAATCAGTAAAGGCCATTAAAGACCCATTTATGCCAGTTTAGGATGACTCGGACATTCCACCACTGTACATAGCAGCCTTCTTTTAGGTCTCCTGACAAATGAACAAGAGCTCCCAGGGAAGAGAAGGCAAACTGTGCCCTGTGGTGAGCAGAAATCAAGTTAGAATTGTAGAAGCCATGAGAAGAAAAACCAGTGCACCACCAAATGCCATTTACAGATGGCTTGTACCATACCCATTGCCCAAATTAGAAAAGTGGAAGTTTTTTGAAACCACACAAGATCTTGATGAAGATCCTTTGTAATTCTAGTGTCTGGCTGACGAGGCAAGGTTGAGAGCTGTCTGAAAAATCAATGGAGCCCATTGGATGGTAAGCCAATGAAAGTGAAGGGACCGGAAGCTTCATGGTAGCACAGTGACCACCATTTTTTTCCGAGGTGCAATTTTAAGATTTTGGAGAAGAACCATTTGTCAAGAGGAAATCTTTCAATTCTGAAAGAGGAACAGAAATAATCTAATAGTTTCTAACTTGTTAAATAGTGTTCTCTATTTTATGTGCACATAAGATTATATATATGCGTGTGTGTGTGTGTAGTTGTGCCATGAGTGCCCTGGTCAAGACAGTGAGAACAAACTAATGGAAAACATTGCAGATGAAAAACCATACGGATGGCCGGGCGTGGTGGCTCAAGCCTGTAATCCTAGCACTTTGGGAGGCCGAGACGGGCGGATCACGAGGTCAGGAGATCGAGACCACCCTGGCTAACACGGTGAAACCCTGTCTCTACTAAAAAATACAAAAAACTAGCCGGGCGAGGTGGCGGGCGCCTGTAGTCCCAGCTACACGGGAGGCTGAGGCAGGAGAATGGCGTGAACCCGGGAGGCGGAGCTTGCAGTGAGCTGAGATCCGGCCACTGCACTCCAGCCTGGGCGACAGAGCGAGACTCTGTCTCAAAAAAAAAAAAAAAAAGAAAAAGAAAAACCATACGGAATAGCAAAATAGAAAGACAAGGAGAAGGCCACAAATACGCCTGGAAAAAGATCCAAAGTACTGAGAACCCTAAACAAAAGACATTTCAATCTTCAGAATGGGCTACAGCTGTCATTAAGAAGCGCATTAAAGAGATGATGTGTACCTTTAAATATGGATCCCCAGTCTATAGCCACAATCCTCTCTTTCTTCATTTTATTTTAAGCTAAATCTTGAGTTTTAGGCTTTATTTCCTATCCAACCACTCTCACCTCTATGCAAACCTGTACTATCTGTCAGTTGGCCCCAACCCCTCCAAAACAAAATTCCTTTTAACTGTTTCTAAGGGATTTTGTCCACCTTTGTTGATAAAGTTATTTGAGCATAATGAATTACAAGTGCTGGCAACAAACGTAGCGCTAAGAATTAAACAGCAAAAGCAAGCCAAAAACTCAGCGAGTTTAGTTAATTACAAATCAAGATACTGGATAGGATTCAGTTGACTTGCGTTCTTCTCTTGCATCTGCCACTAATTAGCTGCATGTACTTAGATAAGTCATTGTCTTGATGTGCATCTATTTTCTCACCTGCAGAAAATAACTGCCTTTTCAATTAAAATCATGTAAGGACTTGCTTTGCTGTATGCTTTCCTCACTTCTTTCTCTATGCCCCACTATTTTTCTGTCAAGAAACTCTGCGACTGTAAATCAGAGTTGCATTTCTAGGACTTTCCAAACCCTCTTGGTTCCTCTTCTCCCACAGATTCCTTTACCACAGAATCATGCTCAGCTTTTCTCTGGATTTTTAAAAAACTGCTTTCCTAAAATCTAGTCATGGAGTTGATTGTTGCATTTAGAACAGTCAAGTGTCTGAGTAGTAAGTGGAATAGTAAGTGACAACAGAGAAGTTTTAAAGAAGGGAGATGCAACGGTACTTGGGATATTGGCAACATTCTGGTGCACCTTCTCCAACCCCACCCCACCTGCTTCCCCATCTTCTCCCACAAAGCTCAATGGGACAGGACAGGAGGTGTGGGAGGAGGTAGGGAAGGCAAACTTTCTAACTCCTACCTCAGTTCCTACCTGGGGCTTTAACTAGGTGCTGAGGAAGACAACAAAATGATGGCTGGAAGAATCCAAATGGCCTTCTAAGAGTTAACACGCTTTTCTTGGCACCTAACTCACTAGCAAGCAACACCTATGCCATATCATTTTGAAACCACCAAACATTTTAGTGGTGTTTGGCTTTTTAGTTTTTTGAAGATTCCCCATGGTCAAGCTGAAAAGACAATGAACTTTTAGATATTCATATTTAAGAAATTGACAACTGAATCTGCTGTGCTGAATTGCTGCTCTAGCTGGCAGAGGTTAAAACAAGACAAAATGTTTTAAGTTCTTGTGACATTTACAAGAATTGTAAAGCTGGCTTTTGCCGGAAAATGTATGCTTAATCTAAGCAATTCTGATACACTGGAAAATGTTCCTGCATATCCACTTTACAAAATTAAACAGCATATTGAAAAGAGATTTTGGCTCTGTCTCTGAAAACAACTAATTGTACTACTTTCAAACTAAAGAGAACCTCCAGGGTCATCTATTTAACTTTGAACACTAATTTTAACAACAGCTTTTCCCTTTACAGAAATAGGTAAAGCCAAATGCTTACTAACTTTTAATGCTTGCATTTTTCTTTCAACAGGTAGTTTGCCTTGAGTAACAAAAATGCACTCAGTAATCAAGTAAAATATATCTAAAGGATTAGCATCCATTTATATTCTATAACAGGAAAGATAGTGAACATGCTGAATTCTAATACTGACTACGACAAGGAAAGTGTGGAACAGAAATTTGACAGGAGGTTACGTTGGCTTACTCTTCAGGACTAGTTGAAGGGAGGTGGTCCTCAAAGTAGAGTGGCAAGAAGCAACATAATGGGAATGCATACCGAGTCCAGGATATCATGAAATGGAGGAAACCAAAGGACCCAAAGTGTAATTGAAGTCTGTACAAAACCAACAAAAGCAAAGAGCAAAATTCACCTCCTCAGGGAGGCCTTCTCTGATCACTCTCCAACTGTCTGACCATTCTCTATCCAATGTTTTTGATTTCTTCATGGCACTTACCACTCTCTATGATAATCTTGTTCATTTACTTGTATACTTGTTTGTTTTCAATTTCCCTCCAACACACACACACACACACACACACACACACACACACACACACACTTTAAGAAACACAAGAGCAGGGACTTTGTCTGTTGTATTGCCCCCATGTCTAGAACAGTGCCTGGATCATATAGTAAGTGCTCAATAGATACATATTGAATGAATATATCTAAGAAAGGAAAGAGAAGTTATATTATGATTGATGAAAACCATGAGAATAAAGGCATTCGAGACTCTAAATTCAAGGATGTTTTTATCATTCTTACCTCCAGTGAGAATAAGAGAATGTCTCTAACTCATGCAAGGCAAAAAAAATAAAAGCACTGGTCAATATGCACATCATTATAATGAGAGGTTTTGTGCTATAAGAGATCTGAAGGAGAAGCTAGCATAGTGGAACAGAGGGTGGCTGCCATCTACATAGCTCTGACGGGAGCTCTGGGCATCCAAGTAGATCTCTTGGATTACTGATGCAATGAGGGATCCTTGGGACCTGAGAGTGACCATAAGGAGGACTTTGAAACTGACAGCTGGGACCAAGAACACCTGGAATTGACACTTACAGACAAAGGCCATGCCAAATTTCTGAAGGGGAGAATGGGGTGCAACCATGAAGGCAAGGGACTCACAAGTAGATAATTCCCACTTGAAGGACAAAATGGTCTTCAAATATGCCATATGGTAGTAGTTCAAACAGGAGTGACTGTACTGCATTTTGAGAAGGTAGAGAATGGGACCATTCTTCCGCAAAAGGGATATTGTCCTCTGTGCTAAAGATATCAGCTCTAAGCCTACAGTTTCTGTAGAAATAACTCATTTACAACTAATTCTCCTGACAATAGTATGCACATTAACCAAGACTTGTCTATTCCTTTACTCTAATTAAGTTTTAGGGTTAGACATAATCATTCTTACCCTGGCCTGAAACACTGGCAAGCCAACTTGAAATGTAAAACCCCAAAGCAATTCAATATTTACTAAATTTAAAGGAAGTAATCAATTTCTAATTCAGATTTATGTACATTCCTTCCCCACTTTAGCACTGTCTTATTTCCCTTAAGTTCCTCTTTGGTCATTAAGATTGTCAGCAAGATTATGGCCATTGAACAATTTGTGACATGTTGCAGATATTTCTAAACTAAATTAAATTGTCAATGTACCTGCATATAACAAAAGAAAAATGTATTAGACACTTAAGGACAGAGCCTCTATATGTTCTATATTCACAGCTGTGTTGCTCCAGAGAGCTTGGCATGTTCTGTAAATATTTGCAGAATGAATGAAAGAAAAAAAAATCTATCTACCACTGATAGAATTACTTGCATACATTCAAAATCTCAGGCACACCTGACCCAGCATATGTGTATGTGTCTACGCACACATTTGCGCTCACAAAATTCCCACCTGCTCATCATTCAAGTTGAGTACATCATATTTCCCCTTGGCATGTGCATTTCTTAAACAAAACACTGAAACAAGATTAACCATAATAAGTGTCCAAAGAAAGATGATTTTGGCCAGGCATGGTGGCTCACGCCGGTAATCCCAGCACTTTGGGAGGCCAAGGTGGGTGGATCACCTGAGGTCAGGAGTCCAAGACCAGCCTGACTAACACAGTGAAACTCTGTCTCTACTAAAAATACAAAATTAGCCAGGTGTGGTGGCACAAGCCTGTAATCCCAGCTACTTGGGAGGCTGAGGCAGGAGAATTGCTTGAATCCAGGAGGCGGAGGTTGCAGTGAACTGAGATCACGCCATTGAACTCCAGTCTGGGTAACAAGAGCGAAAAAAACCCCGCCTCAAAAAAAAAAAAAAAAAGAAAGATGATTTTAATTAACATTTCTTCCAAACATGCCAATCTTCCAGCACCTAAAAACTGAACTCAATTTTCATCTTGGAAAGCTGTTCCCTTATCCCTAGAAAATATCAACCTTTTAAAGTTCCAACTGCCAATTGACATCTCCAGTGCGTAACAGAAATTCACAGTTTATCTGTTATGCCTCCCCTGGAAAGCTCAGTTTGAAGCACTTTGCTAACTTTGACCACTTTTACTTCTGCTCAGACTGATGCTCCACACTTGTGCCTTGTTTTCAATCCTTAATACCTCTGAAGCTAGATTCCTCCATCTGCATTCCTGAGAAGGATGACAAAAGCCAGACTAAGCTTTCGGTCTCCTAGGACATCCTGCCCTGGAGATTCTCAGCAGGCAACTGGAAATTGGAGTTAGCCTGGAGCTCCGGAATGAATTAAGGGTTGGAGAGGTCAATTTGGGAATCATTAGTGTAGAGGTTAAAGGTGAAGCTATGTGAGGAGATGAAATTACCCAGGGAGAAAATACAGCAACAGAAGAGAAGCAGATCAATGACAGGACCTTGGGAATTGCTCTACTTAAAGGGGCAGTGGGGAGGGAGAAGATGTGGGCATGCGTGTGTGTGTGTGTGTATGTGTGTGTGTGTGTGTGTACATATGGAAAAGAGATCCCAACAAAGGAAGCCTAAGGAAAGTAGAGAAGACATCAAGATAGATTATGAACCCTTTCAAGCAAGAGAATATGTGCAAAAGTGCTAGAATCTCCAAAGGGGTCAAGAAGACTGAGGCCTGGGAAGAGGTCATTGAATTGTGAAACATGGTGGTCACAGGTAACCTTTGAGAAAGCAATCTTTCTGATGCAAATCTTATGAACTTGTGTGCCCAAATATGCATGTGTACAGGTGTATGTGTAAGTACCCCAAATCACCATAAGATTAAATATACTATTGAGTGAGGCTGCCACTGGGTATGCCAAACAATGATGGTAATAACCACCATTATCAGCTGTTGACTATGTGCCAGGAACAGTGCTAAGCACTTGATATGCAAGATCTAATTTTAATCCTCAAAACAAGCCTATATAGTGGCTACGTTTCACATGTGAGAAAACTACCTGAAGCCAACAGAGATGAACTAAATTACCCAAGGTCACACAGTTGGAAAGTAGCAGTGCCAGGATTGGACCTGAGGTCAGTTTGACTCTAAATGCCCAGACTGTCAGTCACTGATGTAATGTTTCCACTATGGTAATATTAATTAGGTAATCTATGCATGAAGGAAAGACAGCTGATATTGGTTGAGTGTCTCGCTGCCAGGTGCTCTGCATAGAACATCTGCTTTCACACATATACCATCAACATTATGGCTATGTTTAGGTAAGCCTTATGAGGGCATATTTTTAAAATTCTGATTCAGTTGTTTTGAAAATAAGTTGAAGCAATATGATTCCCAAACAACCAGTTATCATTCAAACTTACTATAATAGTTCTCAACGTTTGAAAGGTACAAAAAAAAAGTGTGGCATCATTGATTTGGTGGTTGTTACCAAGATTTAAATTACTGACAATCATACTCATCTGAAAAAGGAGGGAGTGTGACAGGATGATCTTAAAGCTCCCCTCCAGCCTGGACTTTCTATGATTCTTGTATGCAGGTATAATGCCAATAATTTTAAAGATATGCAATATGTTGTAGAATGTAAATGCAGCAGCAGAACTGATTGGCATGTTGGCATCCTTTTATTCATTAAATTTATAGAAGTCTATTGTTAAAATATTATAAAAATAAGTCTGGCTGTTCAAGGCATTGATTGCTAACTGAAACAGAAACTTGGAAACTCCATTACAAGATGATACACTGAAAATCCAACCAAATAATTTGCTTACAGTCAACTGCAGGCCCTATGATACAATTGGCTATAGGAAAAAGAGAGAGAGATTGACAGGCACTCTGGCTATTAATGTTTTTGCTGTCCTTAGAAAAACAAATGAGGTTCTGGTCTGAAGCAATTAGTATCGCTGTTAATTGTGCATGTGTGTGGCAATAATACTAGGCATTTGGGATGGCTTCCACTGATTGTTCCCTTCTTTCTCTGGATTACAAAAATCTATTCAGACAACTAAAAAATAGCAAGTACTTAGGCAAATTGTTAATTATGAGGCAGAGATCATCATAATCTTGTACATTTATGAAACTGCATATACAATGGGAATTACTAAAAATATTGCTTGTTTTATTATTTTACTAGTGGTTGAAAAATATGCTAGCCTTGCAAATAGTTTTCATACATCATTCAGCTCACCAAAATTCAAAAAGGGCCCCATTGATATTTACCAAAACTGTTTCTTTCCTATCTCACCACCTGCACTCCTCTTTTTTTCTCTCATTAAGGCCAGGTATTAGTTGCTCTGACAATAATTTCTGGTCCAACTAATCAACACCATAATAAAAATAAAAAGTGTGTCAGCAAAACTGTTTTAAAGAGATGGTGCTATCATCTAGTAATTTTAAAGCAAAAAGAAAACAAAATTCTCAAGACTTCCCCATAAAAGCTATTATAGGGATAGTAGTCCCTTTGTTATTGACCATTGTCTTAATGGTCATCCACTCCACTTTATTTTACAGGCGAGGAAATTAAGGCTCAGAGTGGAGCTAGTGCTTGATAAAAGTCACCTCATTAGTAACAGAACTTGGTACTTTGCCTCCATGACACACCCAATCGATGATATTTCAATGTTCTCCCATACTAATACTGTGTGATTAGGTGTCTATGTGTGTCTGCACTATTTAGCTCAATAAATTATAATCTGACTACAAAATTAAACACTAAATTTACTATTCTCAGCTGTAAAGTAAATCTGTTGAGGCCCTAATGGGAGTATGGAAGCCCAGCTACAAAAAGCTAAACTAGGCATCCCCAAAATGGCTCAAGTAGTCTATTTTAATGGGAGTCTGTCCTTGTGGAAAAATGCCAGAGCTATATATAGTCTTTGCTCTTGCTAACCTATCTGGCCAGGGAGCACAGGGTGGATTGTAGGAGGGTATTAAGAAAAAGCAGAGGCACTAGTAAATATTTCTGGAGCCAATAAGCCTACAAAAAGCTAAAGACAGTACTGGTGAGCATCATGACCTTAGAAAACAATGTGCCAAGCGACTAGAGCACACATTTCCAAAATGGCTTATGGTTCCTGCTAGCCTCTCCGACTCTGGTGGCAATATGATGGTACGGCTCTTAGCAACAGTTGTTGCCTGCAGGGGCATCATCCGGGAGCATTCTCAGCGTCCCCCTTCCCCACAGAGAGGAACTTTCTTGTATTTGATTAGATTTGCTCTCCTGCAGGGTTCATGTCATAAAGGTCCCTGGCCTATGGGATTACTTGTAAATGTGCAAGTCTACATATTTACATACGTTAAAAGCTCTGATATTTTCAAATAATTGATTTCCCTTCAAGGAAATGTTGACCTACTTGTTCTCTAAATCACAGTCCAGCCTAGGGACAGGCAGACGTGCCCGAAGCACTGTAAAGAACACTTTGCCAATGGTTGGGGTCTTCTTAACAACACACTGTACTATGTCATCCTATTTCAGCAAAAAGAGGAAAAAGAGCTAATGACCTACTGCACACCTGTCTGGGGTGGTCACCCTGAACATTCATCCCATTTCTGAACTAAGCTGGCCTTCAGAACTGAGACTCCAAGCCTGGGTAGTTTCAGCTGTTTTAAACGGAAAAAAAAAAAAAAAAAAACAAACAAACAAAAAACAACAGAGCCCTGGAAAGAATTTGTCCAAGCCAAAAACTTAACTATTTGTTGTACTGAAATTAAACTGACAGGCAACTGCAGAGTCTCTTTATTCTAGCTTACTTGGGTTCAGTCAAACTAAAAATACATCGTTACTTACCTTGCTGCATCTAGAATCTGAAAAATCCTCCACCTGTTAAAGGAACAGTAAAACCAGTCGCTAGCAAGAGCTTGGTAGGAGAGGAGTTAAAATAATAAAAGTTTTCCATTTTGCTTTAATAGCATATTTCTCCAGCTTCCCAAACCTCAGGGAAACAGCTCATAGATGGCTTCTCCACTTTGCTCCCCACTGGCTCCTCTCAAGTAATGGGGAGATTCCCAATCAGAAGGCTAAAAGGGGCAAGGCCACACTGAGAGCCAGATCCCTGGAGTACTATGGGCTGGGAATGATGGATCTACCACTCGCTCATGCTAATTCCATTCCCCTTCACAGAGAGCAATGGGAATCTAGGTAAAAAAAACAAAAGCCAATAAAGCAAAACCCAAACCAAACCCAACCCTGTGGCATCACTGAAATGGAAATGCCTGATTGAAAGGTCCTAGGAGGAATTGGCAAGGATTTTTCATATTATCAAGAATATATGAAACACAAATAACAAAAGAAAAATAAAAGAACAATTAGACTTTACTCATGCTCTTTAAAAAGATGAAAATTCAAAGCACACATAAAGTGATATATAAATCATCTCTCTAGTCCCTTCCACTCAAACACAAGACATCCATCAAAGTAAACAGTGTTTCTCCATTCAAAAAACATGCTTAGCTGTTTTTATAATGTATATCTTAAGGATCACAAAACAATCATTCCACTGGGTGAATTTCTGATATTATTAGCAGGCAGAGACTGTGAAGTTATACACAGGTCAGTTGCTAATTTGAGGGTTCAAATGGGCTCAGTTAGCTTTTTTTTATTATTATTATGCCAGAACAAGGAATTTTACAATGTAGCAACACTTCTTTTATGCCCGAAGTGGGCTATATAGCCTGTGCATTTTCTTGGGAGAAATGTTTCTTTACAGCAAATACGTTTTGCAGGCCTTAAAAGTGAGTTAAGAGAGCCTTTTTTTAATAGCATGGCTAGCAGCAGAGCCTTTGAGTCATCATTTGAGAAGCAATACATGGCTCTTTTATTATCAGTCTCTGGTGTGGTTAAGCCCCCTTTCCTTGTTTCTGAGCTGTTAAGACTGCTGGGGAAGCGAATGTCATGAGAAACAAAAGCGATACACTTGGTGAGGCCTAACATCAAATCTGTTAGACAAGGCACTCCTGTTAGTGGACTTACCATCCAGAGCCCAATGTGCTCATCTTCTACTCCAGCCATAAGAAATAAGTAATCTACAATGTACTGACCTATCCCATGATTTAGAGTCCCTACACAGTGAAGAGAGGCTATGATCCCTTCCACAGCACTTGGCCTTGTGAACAAAAATAACACAACTTTGGATGAAAAGACAAAACACACACACACACACACACACACAAGAATATATTTTTAAAAGGAAAACATAAAGCCATATATTGATTCCTAGGATCAGAAAATTCCGAAGTGAAGTAAGCAGCAGTTTCCAAAGCCATAATTTTCATTTCACTGTACTGATAGAAATTCTCAAATAATGTTAAGTGTATAAATAATTGATTTATATGGGAATGGGATCAAATTTAACTTTAATCAAGGAACTACTATTGTCTCTTGAGATTTTTTTTTTTATTTCTAGGTCAACTTCTTGACTGCCTTATAAAATTTGCCCAGTGATTGCACTGAGAAGACTTTTGGAAGCTCATTGCCTTACCTGGGAGCCCAGGTGGGTAGAGGTGGAGTATTGACAATCCGTGAAGACGTTACAGGTGCATCAACCAAAAGGGTGGCCAGTCATCAGAAGTGAGCCAAAGTTCATAGGGAAAAGGTAAAACAAAAGAGACATACTAATTAGAAGAAAATGAATTAATTTTAAGAACCCATTTTATGCATATACACACACACTCACTCTCTTTGGGAAGGTTCTTAAATGAAATCCTTTAAAAATGCCCTTTAATCATGATGTTTTATTAAAAATATTTATTATCGATTATGTGCCAGCCATTGTTAGAGATACTGAGGATACAGTAGTGAATAAAACAGACAAATATCCCTGACTACATCTTGTGGAATATTTTTAGGCCATCTGCTTGGAAAAGGGTTCTACAGAAATGTACTGTATGTTATCACCTCTAGGAAAGAGTTTCTCCCTGTTTTATTTATGCCTTTGTTTATGTATGGAGAACATACTTGATGGCATCAGATTAAACATTTGCATTAGAAAGAATTCGTGTTCGGATTGGAAGAGGTATTATAAATTCATAATTTCTCCTTGTGGAAAGCCCTCCCAACAGGCTATAAATCAGGTTTCTTTTCAGCTGGGCCATTTGCTACCCAGAGAATGCCACGTGCTTGCACCTTGAAATACTGTAAAAACAGGAAGCCTCTAAGTGGCAGTTTCATAATACTGTAGTCCCACATCCCAGCAGAGTCTTTCTCATTTATTGCTGTCATGTTCTGTAACAGCTGGCCTGGCTGACACTCTAAGATGGGATTCATCAGCCCTCAGCAAGCCACATCCTGGAAAAGCAGCAGCACTGGATGGACAAAAGGAGCTGGGTTATCATGCCCATTACCTAGACACTGGCTGGAGAAAAAGCCATAGGAATAACCTTCCTTTGAGCCAGGTTCCAGAAGATATGACTAAATGTCACTCAAATGGTACTTAGGCAACTGCCTAAGCATCCAATCAGCAGGGAAGGCAAAAGATGAAAATGAAGGGAACACATATATAGCACTGGAGTAATGGGAATAGCGGGAGACTTGGGAATCCAAAAACTCCAGATGTGGATTCATCCTAATCAGGAACCTCAGACCATGATACTTATGCTTGGCATTTACATTCTCAGGGTGGGTGCTTAGGGCTTCAGAAATGAAAGTGAAACGATTCACTTTTGTATGAAGTATCCAAATTAACACCTGGAAAAACCAGGATGAGGTAAAAATCCAAGAGCCCTTGACTGAGAATCAGGATCCCTGGTTTTTAATCCAGGTTTTACCAATGACTCATTTGATCTTGGGCAAATTCTCTTCTCCACTCTCCCAGGGGGCTGTATGACATGAAGGAGCTTGACAAGATGGTTTCTAAAATTCCCCCAGTTCCAATATTCTTTCATTCTCTAATAGCTTTCCCTTGAATTTGGGTGCCACGTTACTTAGAAGTATACAAATCCCTAGTCTTTTCCTCAGTACAACATGTTATTAGTAGTTCATAGAGCTCAGAGCACAGCCTTCAAAGAGTTTATGAGTAAATGAGAGTATGTCCAAAATAATAATGGCCAAATTTAAATGCAGCTGAACATCATTCTGTCCAGAGAAACAGCTTTGTTAATTTGAAACATAGAGTAGCAGATTCTTTATGATGGAAAAATTATACAAGGAAACTTAATTGAGAAAAACAAGAAAAATTGAATCGATGAACAACTGACCCTCTTGCACTGCCACCACCCTCCACATTTCTCTTTCTGCTCATGCAGATTCTTCATCTGCCGGGAGCCTGGGATATTGGTGATGGCTGTTCATTAGCAGAGACCTCCACAGCCACACACTTCCATATAACGGCTAGAGAGAAGGAAGTTGTTAAGAAACCCACACCAACACTGTTTGGGTCAGATTGCAAATCTGCAGCAGATAGTACACTCTATTAGAAATAACTGCCTACCACTGTTCCAGAGCTGCCAAGCAAATGGCCCATTCAACCTCTCTGGTTTCTGACACTGAACTGGCGTGCTCACCCTCCCTTTAACTGCCACACCAAGAGCTGACATGTTTTAGAATTTCCACGTTCTCCCAGTAGGATGCCCTTCCACCATCATTCTGGTCTCACCTACTCTATTGCTGCTCAGAAACCCACCACTTCCTTTTGTATTTCAAGCCACCTTCCTCATTTGATCTTTGAAGGCCAAATACAGTATATCCTAGCGAAAAATGCCTTATGTTAATACATGCTAAATTTTATTTCCCTAAATGGAAAGGGATGTGGTGCCCCCAAAGTCCCAGGCTAAGGACTCTTGCTCAAACTGGTGGAGGTGAATGAAGGAGCCAGGCAAAGGGCCTGGGTGTTTCTTAAGGCCCTAAGCAAAACAAGCTACTGGTCTTTTTTACTCGCAAAGTGTTAAAATGCTTGACCTCAGCCTTTTGCTTATGCACAGTCCTGAGAGGTGGTGTGGGACCATGAAATAAGTCCAGTAGTCACACAGACTGGATTCTGGTCCTAAGGCTCTTTCACTTACCAACTGCATGACACTGCAAAGGCATCTTAATCTCTCAGCCCTGATTTCCTCACCTACAAAATGGGGACAAGGCGGGGCATGGTAGCTCATGCCTGTAATCCCAGCACTTTGGGACGCCGAGCAGGTGGATTACCTGAGGTCAGGAGTTCGAGACCAGCCTGGCCAACATGGTGAAAACCCGTCTCTACTAAAAATACAAAAATTAGCCTGGCGTGGTGGAGGGTGCCTGTATTCCCAGCTACTCAGGAGGCTGAGGCAGGAGAATCACTTGAACCCAGGAGGAGGAGGTTGCAGTGAGCCGAGATCATGCTACTGCACTGCAGCCTGGGTGACAGCATGAGACTCTGTCTCAACAAAACAAAACAAAACAACACAACCAGCAAAAAACAAAGTGGGGACAAGTATAGTGCCTACACTGGTGATGACATTCACCATCTTTAACAACAGATATGGTATCAGAACTGACCAATCAGAAGAAAAGACAGCTCTATCAGAGCAGAAACCAACAGCAAACAACCTGGGTAGGTAGGCCCATGTGTTTCCGTCTAGAAGGGTAGTTCCTAAAGTATTTGGGAGGATTAGATGTGATCATGCATGTAAATCATGTAGCAGAATGTCAGGTCCACAGTCATCATACAATATGTTTTAGGCATTATTACTGTCACCTAGGGAGGAAGACCAATCAGATAATTGTCTAGAGGCATAGTGAGTCTGTGGCAGGCCTGCCACACAGCTCCCAGTCCCCTGTAGCTGAGCCATCTTGTCGCCCTGGGAAAAGAACCAGCTTTTCAAAAGCAGGGCTCAAAGACATATGCATGTAAAGGCCATGTGGAAAGTAACCACATCACTGATATGGGAGAGGGCTGTTCCCCACATCTGTGTTCTACTGTTTGATTGCTCTTAATTCCTCCTTGTTTCATGCCAAGCCCACTGGAAATCACGCATACCTCATGAGAGGGAGCTCCTTATGGTTGGCCTGAGAATACTGGAACCCAGAATATTCTTTCAAATATGTATTCTTTGAGTATTTGTTTTAACCTCCCAAGGAACAGCCTTTGGCACAACTGTGATGTCCCCTGAGGTTGTCTTGACTGCTCTTTTCACAGTGTCTGCCCTCCCCCAAGATACTAAACCTGGTTTCCAGACCCACCCTCCCATCCTTTCGTTCCCTGCCAGCTGACAAAGATTCCAAACTGATCCTTGCTTTTGGGCAAGAACATCTCAAGACTTCAGAGCCTTCTAGATCCAGAGGAATGACCCTATATGGGTTTGATCTCCAGCCCTACGACATTTAAAAAGGACATATTTTTGATAGGGATGTGTCCCCATATCTTTCCACTGGTACCACCTTAAATGACACAATCCGTAAACACAGAGCTATTCTAGCTATGTCAAAAACCCTTAGGTTCATAGCCATTGGTCACTTATTCCCTAGAATGGATGCTGGAGGAGAGAGAAAAATATAGCACAAGGTAACACAAAGAGGCCTGGAATAGAAACAAAATCTGATATCCCAATGCCAGCTCTGCCATTAACTGGCTGTGAAACCCTGGGCAACCCCATTCCCAAATGAAGATGGCTCCCCATTTCCCTATCTCTACAGTGATGGTGTTGGACTAACTGATTTCCCAAAGGTCCCTGTTCATGATAACAATTTTTTTTTTTTTTTGGAGATGGAGTCTCACTCTTGCCCAGGTTGTGCAGTGGCTCGATCTCGGCTCACTGCAACCTCTGCCTCCCAGGATCAAGTGATTCTCCTGTCTCAGCTTCCTGAGTAGCTGGGACTACAGGTGCCCGCCACCACGCCCAACTAATTTTTTTGTATTTTTAGTAGAGATAAGATTTTGCCATATTGGCCAGGCTGGTCTCAAACTCCTGACCTCAAGTGATCCACCTGCCTCGGCCTCCCAAAGTATTGGGATTACAGGCATAAGCCACCGTGCCTGGCCAATAACATTCTAAGACTTTATAATGAATTTGACTCAATCAGGAACATTCCTATGAAGGATAGCCCGGGTTCTTACAAGCAGAGACCTAGACAAAAGCACTCATGCATTTCTCTAACAAATGCTGGGGCCAAAATCAGAGTAGATAAGTCTGTATTCAGTGTGCCACTCTTCCCATTAAGTGCCCAGAGCGTCTGCCCCATACTGACTCCTTAGGGAGGGACACATGGGCATGCCTGAGATTCTGGCTGGTGCTAGCACACAAGTGAGGGATCAGGCCTAACTTGGACATAATGAGCCAATTTGAGGGGACCTACTGATGGCTTAGTGTGGTAAGTCTCTGAGGTTATATTTGGACTGAGCCATAAACCTAAAGCAATGACTAATACAGGCAAATAAGCCCCTCTGTGCTGGCAAATAATTTCGGTACCGTCCTATTGACAGCATAGAGTCACCTTCTACCCCAGGGTGCCTACCATATCTTGTTTGATTCATAACTCAAGTGACTGCTATAAATGACTGATATGGGAAGTTCTGGCTGAGCACAGTGGCTCATGTCTGTATTCTCAACACTTTGGGAGGCCAAGGTGGGAGGAACTCTTGAGCCCAGGAGTTCAAGACCATCCTGGATAACATAGTGAGACCCTATCTCTACAAAAAATGTGAAAAATAGCTGGGCATGGTGTCGTGTGCCTGTGGTCCCAGCTACTCTGGAGGCTGAGGCAGGAGGAACGCTTGAACCCAGGAGTTCGAGGCTGCATTGAGCCATGATCATGTCACTGCACTCCAGCTTGGGCAACAGAGCAACACTGTCTCTAAAACCAAACCAAAACAAAAGTTATTTCTGCAATCATCAATCATAAACTCAGGGATATGTCTTCTAGTGATCTTTTAGAGACCTCTAGTGTCACCCAACTCTTCCCTGACCCTGAGACTTTGAGAGGATAGGGACTTGCTACAGATCACAGAGCACATCAGTGCCAGAGGCAAAACCAAGTCTATTTGTCCCCTCACTTGACAGCACATCATCCACCCTGTGTCCATCAGAGCCTGCCTAGGGGCAGCAGACAAGCAAGCACCTACTCTCCCAGACTCAATCACACAACCCTTCAGAACAATTCACAGAGCAAGGGCTACAAAAGATTGGGAAAACAACCATAAAAGACCCCAAGGATTTGAAATTCTTCTTTTTCAGTAGCTGTTAAGTTGTAAACACATTCTCCTATGCTTCTCTCCACATTTTGTTTTCTGCCTAAATGTGCTTTTACTACATCACATGGTAACAATCAGAGATTCTTACATTTCTTTCATTTTGAGAAATAATGCCTTATACCTGGACCCTGTTTTGCCAAAGCACCAACTGCATTTTGGAAACCAAGTGGATCTCATAGGGAAGATTGCCAAACAGCCCTTTCCAAATAGTGTTTCATCTGTTGGCGAGCCAGTCAATTCCCAGTTGCACATGTCTTTAAGCTGTCTGTTGTCTGCAGTTCTTACAGAATCTGCCCCCTCCTTGTCTCCTCTCCTACACCCCTGCCCAGCAGAGTTTAGTAAAAATTTCCCATTTTGGCATCATAAGAGTGCCCTCTAGTGCTGATCTAATTAACAATCTAGACACTGAAGGATTCTTGTTTTTGTGGAAAACGGGTTTGTCTATAACATGTCCTTGGGTATGGCAGGATACATGGTTTCTGAAAACATTTCCAAAGCAACTATTTGACAATTTAGTCTTTCAGAAAGCAGTGAAAAGGATGTTTTGCCATTGAACAAACAAAGTAAAACAAAATAAAACAAAATTGAAGGCCATAAAAAAAAAAATACCTGGCTTGTTTTCACTTCTGAGAAGCCTTTCCACTCATGATGCGGGGGAGCTAGTTGAGTTATTTAAAAAAATGTGCATAGGCACAGGCTGACTTCATCAATTGAAACTTGACAATGATTTTCATACGTGTTTTGGAGTTCTCCAAATGCAAGCATCTGTATTTGTATGGTAGGTTCCAGTGATGCATTTCAATTTGATCATACACATACAGTATTTTTGATTTAAAAGAAAGAAAGAACGAATAAGGAATCCCTTAGAAATTTTCTGGGTGTAACAGGGCCTGCTTTCTGTTAATAAAGGCCGAAAAGTTTCATTTACAAGGTAAGTATAAATATATGTGCTGGGAGTTATTTTGTCCCATTTTATTTCCGTGTTTCAGATCTTTGGGTCTGGAAGGTCCACAAATGGTGCTATTTCAGTACTGTTTCAAATAAGAAGGAAGGTTTTCATTGTATCTTTTACACAGCTTTGCAAGGGGCTGCTACTCTATGGAATCCAAAATATTTTATGCTGACACACACCAAGGATGGCAAGCTGCCAACACAATGTATAACTGCTTCATTCACATTTTTACACATTTAAAACACAGAGAACAAAAAACTCCCTAACAAGTAGTGATTTGGCTAGTGCTAAAATAAGGATCAAGATCATTCTCATGGAGTATTCCACTAAGTCACTAAAAGGATCAGACAATGGAGACACATGAAATGGTCCATCTGGATATATGTCACCTGCTTTCAGCAAAGGAGCTTAGGTCTTTGCTGAAATCAAGGCATGGTGGGAACCACTGGATTTGGTCTGAAACTTCCAGCCAGCCCCAAATGAAAAAAGGCTATGTGCTAGAGTGAAGTGAGCACAAGCACAGGAGTTGATGGAACTATGTTCAAATCCCAGCTCTCCTACTTTTCATTGGTCACTTCAGACCTGTTAGTCTAATTTTTCTCAATGAAACTGTGACTTCCTTGTGATCAATAATACCTAACAGGGCACAAACCAGGTGATTAATGAAACCTACTGAATTTAATACAACCAACGGTTTTGATGAAAGATATGAAAAGTATCCCCACGTTGTCTAGATGTTTCCAAAGACCTGAGTGTCTGGGGTCAAGTACATGAAACATCTGGATAATTAACTTCATTGTCAAAAATCCATGAAAAAGGCTTTAAGTCATTGCGGTTCTTGTCCCCATGTACCTTGCTAGTAGTCTCTGTCACTGTGGCAAATCCACACATCCAGGGCTGTGCTTGAGACCCGTGGCTAAAGGATTCTTTCTGTTTGACAGGTGTAGTATTCATAATTGGATTAACACCGCTGCTCCCGATGGAGGCACTGCTTTTGAAATATCATGACCACTTCAACAGTTTTGTAGGCGTCAAACAGCTGTCTACATGAAGGTGTAGCACCATTGTGAGTGCGAACTTGCTTTCCATGAGGAAACAGGTATCTTTTTATTGGAGGAATCTCAGTTTCATGTCTTACCTATAGTTTCAAAACCAGGACCAAAAAATACCCAGTGCTTTTTCCCCAAGCATGTAAAATACGGACCAAGTTTGCCAAACCATCTGGCAGAGTACACAAAATATCTTTTCTAGAATTATTGGAAATTTTACCTAAATGGCAAACAATAACAATCATACCATTAGCTAATATTTAATGAGTGCTTACTATATGCCAGATGCCACATGCTTTATAGGAATTATCTCATTTCATCCTGAACAAAAGTCTATACTCATTGCCTAAATGAGAAAACTGAGGCTCAGAGGGACTTACATGATAAGTGGTAGAGTCTGGATTCAAGTCCAGAGTTGTAGGATGCTAGGACCCAAGCTCATGAGCCACTCAGCTGTACTAACTATATTTCATTTTGCCCTCACAGCAACTCTGTGAGGTAGGCGGCATTCTTCTCACTTTACAGGGAAGTCAGAAAGGCTCAAAGAGTAATTTCCTCAAGGCCGTACAGTTAATAAGTGAAGGCGCTGAGATGGGAATATTCAATATTTCCTGTCTCCAAATCTTATGCCTTGTCTAATTCTAATGCACTGTGTACCACGCCTACACAAGGCACTAATGTGGAGAAAGATCACTGTATATAATCTCTCTGGGCATATCACACCTCCACTGAGAGCTGGGGACTGCACCCTACTTACTGTACAAGGCTGCAGCGCACTCTGAAGTGCTTCTTGTTTGCCTCTCTGTAGGCCTCTCACGGGACTATTTTTCATTTTGAACTCCAGAATAAACTCACAGGTTATGAGTGCCAAGCACTTGAATACACAAGGAACAGAGGTAGTAGCTCATTTGAAGATGAAAACCTGGTATAAATCTTCACCATAGCTATGCTGCTCCCCTAGGACATAAATCAGGTAGCAGTGGATGGGCCAGTGACCCACAGAGAAAGAGAAGTTGGCAGACAGATCAGGTCTCTCTCTCTCTCGCTCTTTTTCTCTTTGAAGCAGTGGGGGATGAGGTGCTCCTTGCTATTATACCTATATTTCTTATCTATAGGAACATGCAATCAAATCACATATAGACAGAATCCAAAAAGTCCAAGCCAAGATAACCAAGGGGGGAAAAACTGGAAGAAGCTAGAGTATGTGACTCATTCCAACAGGGCCCATGTAACTACAATGGTAAGAAGGGCAATGTTGCCTTGGGAAAGAGTTGTGCTTTCCAAATGATCAGGGCTATCCTCTAGCACAGTGAGCCAGGCCATTCAGAATTTGACCTTGACATCATTTAGAAACCTATCAAAGTTGGAAGGTACCCTTAAAGATCATCAAGCCCAAACTCTGCATTTTATAGGTCCCGAGAGAGAAAGGGACTCATCCAAGGTCACACAGTCATAACAGGGTCAAAACCATCTCTCAGACCTTGTGAATTCCAGTTCAGGAATCTTAAAAGTACCAGGGTCCCTCTACAAGAAAATGAATGCAGCAATCTATGCTAGAGAGATAGGAGGAAAAAGGTGAGTTGGGAGCCAGTGGCAGAGATCCAGGCATGAGGATTGGACATTGTTTAATTAGAACAATAGCCCCTGTAAGATGCTCTTTCCTATCTCCTTTTACAGGTGAGGAAATCAAGGCTCAGAGGTGAAGGCCTTTGACAAGGTCATGCATCTAAGATATAAAGAATAGGACTTGCAGGTTGATCTGACTCCAAAGCCTATGTGCTTTTCACACTAGCAATGTTTTGGCCCCCTTGTTTCTCTGTGGTTATCTTCCAATTAGAAATGATGCCCCTTCAAGTTACAAGTGAATTTTCACATGTTCATTTTTTTGCAATTGTAATGAACATTGAATGAGCGCTCATCTACAAACCCAGATCTGACAAAGCCTTGGCTGATGCCTGGTTCTCACTTCCCAGAAATAACTTTGGACTTCCCTTGTCTTCAGGATCCAAGGAAAACAGGCAGAAAGCCAACAGAATAGCCTGTCAACTCCTTCATAACCACAGAGGGCTTTATAATCTCCCCACAGAAGCTGCTGTGCCACCTAAGGTTGCTGGGGCTGCCTGTCTGACTGTGACATCCAAGCTACCACCTAGCTGGGATGGTGCTATGGGAGTTTCTTCCTGCCTAAGGGCAAAGGATACAGTTGCAGTCTGCATCCAACACTAGGCAGTACTTGCCTCCACACACAGCCCCACCATGGTTCCCCTGTAGCCATGGTGGCTCTTCTTTCAGAAAAGCTGATAGACACTGAGGTAGTAGGGACAGCCCCTGGAGTAGGAAGAATTTAGAACTGCTTATTTGAAGTTGAACTTGCTGAACTGCTAATTGTATAAGTGGCATATCATTAGACTGCTTGCTCATTCCTCCTCATGAAAATGGGGACACCCTATATATCCTACAGGCAGTGCAGAAATCATCAGGCAGCTGGGTTTGTGTAAATCGAATCCTAGTTTCCCACTGACACACATTCTGATCAATCTCCAACTGTCCAACAGTTGGCAGTTGCCCTTCACACTCTGCCTTTAAGCTACTCTGCCCCCAGCCCCTCAACAAGTAGGTAATGATCTGGAAACTCACATGAATTGCTGCTGGAAGGAAAGCCCAATTTAAAGGAATCTTTCCAAAACAACCAGAAAATAAGTAACAAAATGGGAGGAGTAAGTCCTTACTCATCAATAATAACATTGAATGTAAATGGACTAAACTCTTCAATCAAAAGACATAGAGTGGCAGAATTGATTTAAAAAAAAAATGACCCCATTCCTAAGATGGCCGAATAGGAACAGCTGCAGTCTCCAACTCCCAGCGCGAAGGACACAGAAGACCGGTGATTTCTGCATTTTGAACTGAGGTAC